>NC_056750.1:637026472-637236472 GCF_019279795.1 Protopterus annectens
CCTGGCTCCCATGAATTACCACATCAATGGTAGTCCACTGAACACAGAAGGTGTTATAAGAGATCTGGGAACCCAGGTTGACAGCAACCTCTTTTTTGACCACCACATTGCCACTGTGGTCAGAAAGTCCTTCTATGTGACACATCTCATTACTAAGGGTTTTACATCCAGGAAGAAAGAGGTCATTGTCTTCCTCTACTCTTCCCTCATTAGGCCAGTCATTGAATACAACACCCCATTTGGCATGTACCTCACTAGACACCTGCAACAACTGTAGAGGCCACAAAAGTATTTCACAAAGAGGATCCTAGGCCTTAAACACTTGTCTTACATGGACAGACTCAAACAAATCCAACTACTCCCTCTCTCATATCACCTACTTAGTCTCCGTTTGACTTACAAAGCTATGTCTGACCCAGCACTGTTAGTAATGCTACATCTAAAGAAATCCCAATCCCTGCACACCACACGCCCCAGATACCTCAACCTCATTACCACAATCAACAGAACATGCTGGAAGGACAGGTTCATAACCCAGAGACTGCCCATGATATGGAATAGACTTCCCATACATGTCAAACAGAGCACCTCATTGGCCCTCTTCAAGAGGAATCTTGATGAGTGTAAGAGAAATAAAAAATTCACCACGGGGATCATCCAGTGGCTCTACTCGACAGAGGCACTGGGAACTAAGGTCGGGTGGCATGATGCCAGGGTAATCCTATGGGCTAGGCTTGTAAAGGCTCCAGGGCCATTAGCGTAGCACACACCTATGAACCTATGATTGTATGTAATATAACGTTTGCTGGGATTTCTTTCCTGGGCCTCCACTGAAAATGGGCACTACCCCTTCAGACATTCCTGGTTAACAAAGACACACAAATTATTTATAAATAAAATAGAAATAAAGAAACAAATACAAACTCTTAAATAAATAACCAGAAGGAGTGGATGGCATAATACCCGAGATGTAAGTTATTCCCTCACAGTATTATTAATTTGATATATATTTTTTATTTGTTGCACAATAACAACTCCATCCCTTCTTAAAAAAAAAAAAAAACACTCGCATCAATTGTGACACAGGACAAACATCTATGTCTATGAGACATTACTATCCGTGATCCCTGAAGCTCTCCTATCTCCTCCATTACTTATGTCTTTGCATTGTGTAGCTTATAAAATGTTCATGCCTATTGTAAATAATAGGCTAAAAAGTAATGTTTTCTTCTCTGCTTAATAGTGATCAAACTGGATTCATATTCACCAAACACAAGATATTAATAAAAGAATCATCACCTTAACTGACTATGCCAATAATAATAATATAAAATTAGCTGCTATTAGTCTGGATTTTGAGACTTTTTTTTTTTAATTTGGTTAACTGGTTTTATCTCTTGTTTTGTACCAGTGCTTCATTCTGACAGCAGTCTCCAGTGGCCCAAGTCTGTTTTACCAGTCACTCCATTCTACCTACAGACAAAATAATTTTTGACCAGGGTCAATGTGGCTCCTTAGGTGTCCTGGGGTGCTGCTATCCTACATCTCCTGTTTTTTTCTACTTAAAGCCTCCCTCTTTTTAACCAGTTGCTTTGTGTGAACAGGTATGCAATAGGACTGTGTAGTGTTTCTCCCCATCTCAGCCATGCTCCTACCCTAGATCCCTCTTCAACTACCCCCTTTCCTGTACAAACCCCAGCCTTTGCCAGGGAAGGCAAAGGAAATACCCTGTAACCACATCAAGATGGGTACACCCCCATCCTCCCACTCAAACAGACAACTGAGGCTTTAATCAAACCAAGGTCGCCTGGGCTGTAGTCAGGGCTTTATCCCCTTAATGCTACTGGAGTGGCTACTTTCTCTTATGGTAAATTAGGAAGTTTTGTATCTCAGGTGACAAAATATAAAATCCCCAGATCAGGCAGCATTTAAAATAGAACTAAAAATATACATTAAAAACAACAGGGATCAAAACACACAGAAATTATTTAGTGCTTTCAACCAATACAAATGCCAGATTTTTTCAGAACCCACCCCCAGGAAAATACTTCAAAACATACTACATGATACATTTAAACTAATCAACTGTAAGAACAACTAAGACAAAAAAGCAGCTGTGTGAAGTTGCACTCATGCTTTAGTAACAAACACCAGCACTGTGTTTCAGGTAATAAGAATTACCAAAGGAACTAAAATGGATACCGTCCATCACCTTTTTTTTTAGTTTTACAAACTTAAGAAGAGCACATTACATTTGACAGAATTTGAAAGGAATTATTATAAAATTCAGTTATTTGCAAATTATGTTATTACTAACAATAGGTGATGTAAAATTATCCACAACTCATTTGGATAATTCTTCAGTTTTTTCCAAAACATCTCCAAACTAAAATTTTATGAATATAAAAGCATTATGATTCTAATACATAAAGATCATCGAGGTTAGTAAAATGATTTCATATTTTGGTGTAATTATTTGAAATAATCTACTGTTATGTTCACAGATGTTATAATACTTAACTATGATCCAGGTTTTGATAATTGGCTAATGATTCAGCACATCAAATCATTTATACCCACAAGAATATATTCAATGACAGAACAAGAAAAGACAACATGTTATATTTTATTGAATTATGTTATTTATATTATATTGAATAGAGGAAATTGTAATTGCACAGCTTCATATTATATACAATTGTTTAATCCTATAGCATACAATAATTCATAATATAAAGCAATATAACATACCAAATGAAAGTCTAATAGTGTAAACATCAGTGATACATGAATGTTATTGGAGTTTTTTTACACCAGGCAAAATATCCTAATTTTTCAGATAGTGACAAAATCTTTGATTTTGATGTTCTCTAAAATATACTTCTCTTTATTGGAAAATATTTATTTGGAGATATATATATGGGACTTTCCTTATTTCACATCCAATATGGAAATATTCAATAATTCACATTTGTATATGATGGAGGTATAATAAATAATATAAAGTTTTGCCCAGGCATTGTTGCTGAACAATTTTATCTTGAATAAACATTTGGAGTTATTTAATGTTTTGATTCCTGCTGCATTAGTAAATCTCACTTTCCCCTCCCTTTTTGTCTTTTAGCTATTGCTCTTAAGATAACCTAAAAATTGGAAAAAAAAGGATTTTACACCCCCTTTACTTAATCGTAATTTATTACCACTGTTGTTTGCCAAGAGTAGATCAATACTATTTATGCAAGTGACAAAAGAAAATGTTAATTTTAAGCACTGGAGAAAGTTAGCATTACTAATGGAGAATGTCTGAACATAGCTGTTTCTTTTATCAGTTTTAGTAACTGGGAATCTGGGCTGGCTTCTGCACTCTTTGTTTTGTATCATAATATTTTAGATTAGTGATTGATAGTTAAGAAGGTATATGTATAGTTACAGAGTTGCTGCTTAATGTTTTCACTGTTTTTAATTTTTATTGATATATAGAGGATGTATCAAATTAAAATTATTTGTTATAAAATTGTTAATCATAACTTTTCAGGAAAAACAAACCCAGTGTTGATTTGTATGGTATACTAAAAAGAACAGATTTTTCCTACATGGCGAGGCATTTTTCACAGTTGTAAAGACCAATATTTCAATAATGGACAAGAGATTTGCTATATTCAAAATCATACAGAATATTAACAAAGATTTCCCATTCAATAGTTTGACCAGTTTTGTGCACGTTTACAGATATGTTACAAAAGGATAACTCTCATGTAGCCAAAAAAAATGGAATGGTGGAGGGCTAATGGCTAACATCAGTAAAGCTAGGAGAATAATATCTCTTAAATGATTATAATGGAAACATCACTTTTGTTATAATTTGAAGAGGCTAAAAGTGTGCAGCCTGTAAGTAAAACATCCAATTACCATGTCCTACTACAGTGCAAATTCAAAATATGAAGAATTTAACTGAGAAGGAAAATGCAGGAAAAAAGTACATGGATAAGAAAATGAGTAGTAAAATGCATGAGTTTAAGTTAGGAGAAACTGCATTCAAAAAAATGTGAAAAGTTAAAATTAGGGACATAGTCAAGATGGCTAACTGAGATCAGCAACTGGTGAAAGCTGTGACTGAAAACTTTTCTCTGACAGAAAATATAACCAAAAAATAAATAAATAAAATTTGGAGATACTTGTAGACTAATTTTATTCACTAATAGTCAGAGGAAAGACTTACTACTTCAAGTTCTTCAAAAGCTGTAATTTTCCTGTCAACAACTAAAATGGTCTACTTGAAATGACTGTACACCAGAGGCTCTAAATAACCCCTTTTAGCACTTTCATTCTTTATTTAATAAGAAATTTGCTTTTGTTCTTTATTTAAAGCATTTGTTTTTAATTTTTCTGTCAGAATTTCAACTCTTTCATTAACAGAGGAGAGATTTCAACATGAGCCACTTAAGAAATGGTACCCAAGATTATTTTGTTTAAAAAGACATCAGATTACTAATATCTAGGAATGTATTACATAAAATGGACAAACTGGATACCAAAGTTTCAAGGAAGTAACCAGAAAGAATATGGAACATTTAGAAATTCGTATGAAACAGCAAAGTGCCTAAATTAGCAGCATGGAAGAAGCTTTAAATGATCATGAAGGGAGAATAACTGAAGGCAAATCTCAGACTGAATTTCTTTTAAAACAAAATAACTGGCTTATTTATAGTATACCTGAAAAATATGAGGGAGACAATATAATAAACTTAACACCATGTCTACACATAAAACATTAAATCCACCTGAAACTTTATTTTTTTGGAATTGAAAGGGCACATAGATCCCCAAGTGCACCTTTAAAGAAAAACTGACCACCACATTCAGTTAAAGTTAAGTTTATATCTAGCAGAGAAAACGATCAAATATTAAAAAAATCATGGTCCAGCCTACCTATTAAAATAGGTGAACATATAGTCAGATTTGGCAATGATTATTCCTATAAAATAATGAGTAAAATAAAATCCTGCTCATCACTGATTAAGGAACTTAAAAAGAACAATATTAAAAAGCCCCTTTTGGTGTTTCCTGCAAAGATCAAATAATTTCTGTCTGAAGGACCCAAAATATTTGACACATTGGAGGAGACATCCAGTTTTGTTAACAAAAGTAATTCATTTTATTTAATTTATTTATTTACATTTGTTTACTGGGATGGTCTGACTAGGACAGTGCCCATTTTCAGTGGAGGCCGGGGAGAACAGCTCAATTGTAAGCTTTCATACAATTTGTCACATCAAATAAAAGAATTATAAACAAAATTGTTTACAAAAAAAGTAATGTCTTTAATAACACAGAAGCAATAGTCTGGAACAATATATCCCTCAAGAGGCAGAATGAGCTGAATTCTTGGAAAACTGTTTTTAAAATTAAAAAGTTAGAAAATAAGTGATTTTTATTCTTTGATTGCAGGACTTTTAGTTTCTGAAACAATGGATTTACCATTTAAGTAAAAGATTTATATTGGACTTTAAGCTTCAGAACATATGTAAGAATCTAGTTATATTTTAAGCTAAACATTATTTTCATGATAAGGAATAAAATGGTTAGTTTTACTGTTTTGATATATTTACAGTGAAAGAGTCAATACATTTCATTTAACTATACTTATACATGTATAAATGTTAAATTCTTTCTGTAAAAGAATGTCATTAAATTATAAGCAATAGAACAGGTAACTAAGACTATATAAGTTAAGAATTTTATTTTGTTTAACTTCCCTTTTATGTGCATTGCTGGATTAACTGAATGTCAGATCTAAGTAATATGCTAATTAGAAGTGCTAACGTTGTTGTGGTTTTGTTTTCTTTGTTCCTGTGTAACACATTCCTTTCATGGGTCATTTATGAAAGTAATACTTAAAAAAAGCTTGAGAACAAAGCTATGTTTCAGTTGTGTCAGAATGCTGTACTCTTGTTTGCCTTGCTTCCCCTCTCCAGCTGTTATGAAGAAAATCTAGGTCAAAGTTCATCACTGATGGCTGTGAAAACAGAAAGGAACTTTTTTTTTCTTTCTTTTTTTCCAAGGATATGTAAGAAATCTACTCAAAATAACTTATTTTTTATTCTTAGAAATGATAAAACAAAAGCTATAATAATGTTTTATATTGAGCTGTTGCTGACATATGATTTGCTTATATTTTGCTAAACGCTAATAGCATATGCTGCAATATTAACTCTAACTGTAAATATTAATGGGAAGAAGTATAGTTAGATGTTTGTTACTGATCAGAACAGTTTAAAAGAATTAAGAAGAATGAGAAACTTACAGGGGAAATAGGCAGCAACTGTGTGCTGTGAGTTGTCGTTTTCATATGCTGTAATCAAAATGTCAGGAAGTGAAGCTTAGATCAGAACAGTAGTTCACAATGGCTGAAAAACACATTCAAATTAAACTAGCAGGAATTCTTATATATGTATATATAGTCATGCTTTCTTGTAAAACTAGAATTAAGAATAAACATCTTATGAATAACATGCAAATGCACAAGGAATGAAATATCTACTATGTAAGATTTATAAAAGAGCAGTATCAGTAAATTAAGAAATATATACACATACTATAATCTCTAATAGAGAGATGATGATTAAATAGCTCTTTGATGTGAGATTAGAATAAAATAGAATATTAGTGGGCAAATGAGACATAAAAATAAATTTAAATAATTAAGTGCTTTCAAGAAAGATATGTATTACATATACCTGAACTGAAGGATTTTATCTGGGAGGGGAAGATGGCAAAATACAAGTTGGATAAGATGATTCTTTCAGTAGAACAAGGCAGACTAGGATTACCCGATTTGAAGGAGTATTTCAGAGCAACACACTTAAGGCTCCTATACATACAAGGAGAAAAATATAATTTGAAGTGGAAAGGGATGATGATGGAACAGGGGGAAGTTCAAGAAATAAGGAGAGACTAGGATTTTGGATGCAGACCTTTAAGGATGATAATAATAATCATACAGAATTTTACATTCATAAAGTAGCATAAAGAATTCTAAGAACTAAGCCAACACGGGAATGGAGAAAGGAAATTATGCTGATAGGGATTACTGCAATTAGGGATACAGACAATAGGCAAGAGGGGATGGGATTGATTGGAGAAATCTGGCAAAGGAACCAAGGTACTGGGGAGCAAATAATTAGAGAAGGAAAGGTAACAGAATGGGAAGACACCAAGAATTTAATTGGACTGCAGGTTAGAGATTGCCTTTCCTATCAAGGATTGATATCTGATCAGAGTATAGGCAAACAGAAAGAAATAGGGGGTCCTAAATAAACGACCAGCACTGGTAGAGTTTTTAGTAGAATGTAGAACAGAAGCTACTGTTAAAAAAAAAGGAATAATTAGTAAAGCATATAAAATACTGCAAGATAACTATAAGAATCAATCAGAGGAGATTAGAAAGTATTGGGAGGGGAGACTGGATAAGCATTTCACAAAGAAATAAATGAGGATATATGGATGTCTCCTAAATATGTCACAACGTCTAGAAGATTTAGGGGAACTTGCTTGGAAGTTTTTGCATAAGCATTTTTATACCCAAAGTAGACTCCACAGAATTTTTCCTCAGGTACACAGCAAATATTGGAGGTATGATGGGGAGAAAGATATAACTGGGAGCATATTTTCTGAAAGTGTAATGGGTAGGCAGACTTTAAAGATTCCTTGCAGACTGCTTTGTTAGGGATATTGGGTGAGAAAATTGGTGCAACTAAGGAAATTATTTGTTTGAGCTATGAATTGTAATTACCTTGATATAGTAAGGCTGAGTCTAATTATAATGGTTGCCAAAAAAGCAATTACTAGAAAATGGAAATCAAAGTGTAAACCAACTTTACTCAAAGTAGTGAGTATAGTAACAGAGATAAAACAACTGGAATTGGGATCTTTAGAAAATAGTAGGAGCAAATTACATAGGAAAAACTGGAATTGTGGAAACGATACATGCAGAAGAGGAACAAGGTTTAAAAGAAGGCAGGATTTGAATGAGCTATGTAATGTTTGACTGACAATGACAGGACATATTATAAGTGATGTATAATGTTTGCATCTACAATTGTGTCAACATGGGTTGTAATATATAATGTTTGCAACTGAAATTGTGTCAGTGTGGTTTGTTTTCATTTATATAATGTAAGATTGCCTATATCATAAGTGATAATTTAATAAATATGTTTCTTGTTTAACTCATTCACTCCTGTGGAGCTCTGAAAGTTTGCACTGTAACTTCCAATGGGCAGAGCCTATACATTTTGACAGAGTCAAATTATGTACTTCAATTTTGCTTATATCTCTGGAACCATAGGGATTGTGAAAGAAGTATAAATGACAAACCCTTCAGCACAAACTATTTTTAGAGTGGTAGTATTCTTTAGGTTCTAGGTCTTAAACTGGATTTTATAAGTCACAGTAAACACAGTAATTATTATGTTTGTAATATTTTAATAAACTTCCAATATCTCGGCAATCACTGAAGTTACACACATACTGTCAGCAGCATTTTATCCATCTAGCTGACAACTTTCATAAGATGCACTAGGAGACGAAACTTGGATTTAATGAGTTAAAAAAAGTCTTTGGAAGGCTAGTTTAAAAGAGGATTTTACCTGTATATCTAATATAAAAGATACAAGTGAACAGAAGATAGCTAAAATTATGGCATCAGCTAAAGCACTAAACAAATACATTAGTAATAGTAATTTAGTTGATTTAATAGTAAGAGCAGAAGACAAGTCATTGTTCTTCATTCATTATTCATATGTGCATGGGTTGCAAACTAGAACTGGTAGGATTTATGCCTCTACAGATTTACTTAAAGTAAATTATTTTAAAACGATTCCTTGTCCTTTATCTGATTATAATGTACTACATATTAATAGATACAAGGACATTTTAGAATATTTAGAGAATCCCAGTATATATGATGAAATTAAAAGAATTTAGAAGTTATCTAAAGGAACAAATTGATGGCCTAGTAATAAAATGAAAGAAAGGGATAGAGAGTTATTAGAAATGAAAGATGAAATATACAAAGTGAGGTTTGAACAATGCACAAAGAAATCAGATAATACTGAAGTCATTAAATAATTAATGACAACGTATCAAACAGTTTTAGTGCATAAAGTTGTGATAGTTTTAGAAAAAATTAAATTGCACGTTTATGTGATGACTTCAAAAAATCTACACAGATTAGCTAATACAAATAAGATGTTAATCAAAAAGGCACAAACCAATAATATCCACAATCACCACACTATTATGCTTACTTCAGACAGAGGAAATGCTTAATATTTTTTTACAAAATTCTATGAGGATCTTAAGATAAAAATATGAATCCTGATGATTACAAAATTGAGAATATTTTAAAAATTTTACTAATGAACTTAATGACTAACAAATATATCTGTTGCGTAAGCCTATTACCATAACAGAAGTTAAGGAAACTTTAAAAAAAATGGAAAAATAGTAAAGCTCCAGGTTTAGATGGTTTAAGTATGGAATTATATGGTCTGCTTCCTTTAAATATATTAGAGTTATTGAGTGATATTTTCAGGATAATTCAGAGTGACAAAATATTCCTCCCTCATGGAAATTTTCTGTAATCTCACCTATACTTAAACAAGGAAAGGATAATAACTTAGTTTCCTCATAAGACTTATTCCATTATTAAATGTAGACTATAAAATATTTACTTCCATGTTCACTACAATATTAATACACATAGACAGTAATCTAGCCTTTGATCATCACATGTCTACAGTGGTGAGGAAATTATTCTATGTTGCAAAACTTATAAACAAAGATATGGCATTCTAAGTCTAAAGAAGATATTGTTCCACTATACTCAGCATTCATCAGACCTATCATTGAGTAGAATGCCCCCTTTGGTATTGTACCTAACCAGGCATATCCAACAGCTGGAATGCCCATAGAGGTTCCTCACTAAAAGAATACAGGGCGTACATAGTATGTATTATGCAGACCGCCTCAAGGCCTTATCCCTGTATTCTGACTCATAAAGGCTTTTGAGGGGAGATCTATGCCTGGCATACATGGCATTGTCAGACCCCACTCTGATGGACCTCCTGCATATCCACAAAGCAAACAATACCAGAATTACCCATTCTAAAGACTCAAACCTTGCCTATGATATAAATAGGACCTGCTGGAGGGATAGTCATGTATCACAGATACTACTCCATCTATGGAACAGGCTTCCCCGTCCATGTGAAGCAGAGTTCCTCTCTAACTCAATTCAAGTGCAACTTGGACAATTAGATGGGAAAACAGAAATTCATTCCTGATTTGGCAACTATGTCTCTAATGCAAACAGGTAACCTGTAAATGGTTCATCTCCCAGGCCCATACTTATCAGGGGTAAAAGAACTTGTCAGAGATTTGGGATGCATTGCTAGGCTTAAAGGGGCCCTTGTGGTTGTTAGCCTAGTAAACATCTATGAACCTTTTAAGAGCTATATTAGATTAATTAGTAAAGATCAAACAGGATTTACAGGTAATATATTAACATATGAGAATATAAAAAAGTGTAGTAACTATCTTAGATTTAACAAAAGGAATGAACAAGAAGTTGGCCCTAATTATCTTCTATATTGAGAGAGCTTTTGATTCTGTAGATTGGAACTACTTGTTTAAAACTTTAGATGCATTTGCATTTTCCAGAACAATTTATTGGAATATTTAAAAACCTGTATAGAAAGTCCAAAGCATATGTCCGTTGTCCCCTCTACTATTTGCAGCAGTTATCGAACCCTTAGCTAATGGTATAAGAAGCAATGAAAAAATGATGGGTTCTCAATTAACAAGGATAATCAATTTAAAATACAGCTTTCTGCAGATATTTTACTAACTATAGGAGATTTAAATTATTCAACTGAAGAAATAGATGAGGAAGTTGAAAAGTTTAAAGAAATATTGCTGATGAAAATTAATAAAACTGTAACTTTAGTGTTAAATCAATTACTAGATTGTAAGTTTAAAGATAAATATAATTGGCAGGAAAAGAGCCACACTATTTAGGAATAAAATCTAACAAGATGCGAGTAAGATTATTAATAATAATGTTGGAGGGGGACAGATCAACAAAGGTGCTGTATACAGATGATGTGGCATTTCCAGGCAGACTCTGAGCTAGAACTTCAGCAAAGGATAGGAGAATGGAATGCAAAACTTAAGGCACATGGGATTAAACTAAGCACAGATAAGACTGTGGTAGTGGCAGCAAATTGGGGAAATCAGAAGAAGCTGTGAATAGAGATAGAAGGGAAGATAGTTGAACAGGTAAACAGCTTCAAGTATCTGGGAGGGGTGGTTGAGGAGAAGGGAAGTCTAAATGAAGAGGTCAAAGCTAGAATCAGAGGGGCTGCAGCCAACTGGCACAGAGTGTCAGGTGTAGTCTATGACAGAAGAATGCCAAAGAAAAGTAGGGTGTACAAGACAGTGGTGTGACCAGTACTACTGCATGGTACAGATACCTGGGCAGTAAAGGCCGAACAGTTGAAGAAGCTAGAGGTGATGGAAATGAAGTGCCTGAGAAGGGTGGTAGGATGCACACTGTTGGACAGATGAAGAAATTAAGACATAAGAGCAGAAGCCAAAGCAGCCCCAATTGCAGAAAAGATCAGAGAGAACAGATTATGATATTTTGGACATGTATAGAAAATCAAAAGACAATCTGGTGAGGAAAATTTGGGACAGACAGAAATAAGGTAAGAGGAAGCAAGGCCATCCAGCAAAGAGGTGAATGAAGATCTGTGACAGTCGGGTATGAGTGTTGAAGAAGGCAGGAGTGTGGCACTGAATAAAGAGAGTTGGCAACAGTTATCACGATACCTTGACCCCATGTAGGAAAAATGGGAAAAAGGGGGCTCATGATGAACTGAAGTGTTATTTCTTATTAAAAAATTGAATAACTTTTTTTTAATTTTGAGGATAGGTTGATACTTATTAAAATGATTATATTACCCAAGATTATAAATGTATTGCATTCAAATGTTTTAATACCTGACAACAAATTTTTAAAGAAATAGGAAAAAATTTTAACTTCATTCTTATGGTATCCTAAAAAAGCCAAGAATTGCTTATAGAAATTATATAAGATTATGGGACTATGGTTGCATTAGCTTCCCAGATGTAGAATCTTATTCTATTGCTAAAAAAATTCAACTCAGTTATACTCAGGATAGACTCAACTTACACTAGTCAATGGAAAATTATTCAGGAGCAGATTTTACTAAATTTTTAAAAGTTTATCAAATATGATAAATTTGAAATGTATTACAATCCTTTCACCCAGTTAATAAAAAATACCTTAGAAGGAAATTCATTTTGATCTTTAGAATTTGCATAAATTAAATCAGTTCTTAAAACAGTTAAGAAATATATTTTTAAATCTCCATTAATATCAAAATGGAAATGCTTGTGCTTTCTCATGGCACACTAAATTTAAGGAAACTCAGAACAATGCTAAAATGAATTTACTAAAAAGGAATGGATAAGTAATATGGCAAGATTGCTTTGAAAAAGGAAAAGCTAAGTCACCAGAATATTTAATGAAAGTTTATAAAAATAATTAATCTGTTAACCAGTTAATATTATCCATCAATAAGAAATTAAATGAATTTGTAAATTATATGAGTAAAGAGAAACAGAACACTATTCCCTCATTATATGAATAAATGAATGCTATCATTATTATTATTTTATGTTTGGTTACCAGGAAAGTCTGACTGGACATAGGTCTTTTTTCAGCGGAGGCCAGGAGAGGAATCGGTGTGGAGGTTTGTTGATGTTAATTGGGAGGAAGTAGCAATTGGATCATGCAGAGTAATGGGCATAGTGTAGAGGGTATAAATCAAAGGAAAGTGGGGGTGGGTGGGAATGGGGATAGGGTATGGGAGCGGAGTGAGCCCGAGTATAGCAAAGGCGAATGGAGTTGGCTAGGCCACGAGAAGTGGGAAACTTGTAAGAAAAAACTATCGGCAAGATGCCGATATCTGATGTCAAGAAATCAAGTCAGGTAAGATTAACTGTGGGAAAGAGAACTGAATACTAGAAATTATGTACAAAAGTTAATACAGGGAGCCTTCACCAGACTAGTGTAGGTACACAAATGGATAATTAAGCTGAACTGGAAAGACAGAATTCTCAAAAGATGGAACCTTAATGTGAAAGATAGGGAGTTTGTTGGAAGTGGCTGAGTGATGGGAGCCAGTGGGTTAAATTGAGCTACAAAGGAAGCTTGTCCAAGTTATATAAGTTAATTATAAATAACAATTTTGATGCAAAATTCTGAAACTTTTTAGCTAGCAGTGGACTGAATAATTCAATAGATGGTAAGACTAAAACTTTGTTACTTAAATCAGTCAAACTTCAAGTTTATAGTGGAAATATATAATTAGAATGTTTTTACTTCCTATAAAATCTCTAGGTTTTTTAAATGAATTATTCAGTCTTTTGGAGATATAGAAAAAATGTAAAAGCTGATTGGACACATTTATGGACTGTGAAAAATTAAATGTATATTTGGAAGAGATAAAGATATCTTTAAGGGGTTATGGTTTGATTGTTGTTCTTTAACTAGAGCAATAATACTAATGAATGTTCCACTTCATTCAGCTGTAAAAGCCAAACAACAAAATTGTTCTGGACTCTCCTGGCAGTAGCTAGAAAAGTTATTAAAAAAGTTGGACATCAGTTCTTACATTCAAACAATTTTTAAATTTAACAGCTATCTTATATAAAACTGAAAAAGAAGTGATCAGAATAAGATCTATAAATCACACTAAAAGTTTTGGTGGTTGGGATAGTCATGAGGTGTTGCTATTGAAATAACCAAGACCCTTAATGTTAATTGCATAATATTATCTTGATGAGTCAATGTATTCCTAACATTATAACAGTATGTGATACAGAATTTCTTCCTTTCTATGTATTTATTTCATAAATATGTTAATTTAATAATTTTGTTCTTTAAAAATGGAAAGCAAACATTTTCCTAATTATAGTCACTCTATTACCTGAAAAAGTTTATATAACTAGCATTACTAATAAAATATACACACCAGACAGTGCTTATTTTTGTATATAGCTTGGTAAACACTAATGAACACAGGAAAGGACAATGCTGACTGACATTTTATCAGAATGCAGCTCAGATCCTATAGTTAAAATGATACTAAAAAGATCTGCATTGTCTTATGGACTATTTTATTGTGATAGCACCTGAGCAAATGATAAGTTATTAGAATTAACAAAATAACATTCAGCATTTTTTTAGATTTATACAATATCTGATTTGCCTTTTAAAATGACTGAAAGCAGAAAGCTCTTCATGAAAATAATTTTAATGGTAGAGATTAAGTAAGACATAACCAGCAGCTACAGCAAACAGCTAGAAAGACAAGAAAGGGATGATATGAAATAGTGAAAAATATATAAAAAATGCCACTGACAAACCAGCCTTTATTTCAATTAAAATTAAGCACATACAGAGCGGTAGATGGTATAAAACGGTCTTTCCTCAGACTGCCTGCAAGCAGTCTGAAATTGGTTAAAAATTAGGTACCTTGCTACAGAATTTTAAAGGGCCTGCTGTTACTACAGACACAAACAAATGATTGAAAAGGCTGAATAATGAAGATGCAAGCTGATGTTGGGTCATTCTAACAGTAGAGAGGTTTGTGGCATCAGGAGGCTTAATAGATAACAAGAGGCATTAGTTATGGAGCATCCTCCATCCTTATTTATTTTACATTTGCTGTTCTGGGAAGTCCATGTGGGTGCAAACGTCCCTTTTCAGTGGAGGCACAGGGAGAAAAGCTACATTACATTCAGTACAGTCTTTTTAAGTTATATAATACCAACAGTGTTAGGCAGAATAAAATTAAAATAAATTTACAATGCCACAAATAGTTAAGATTGTAAGAATATGTGCAGCTGTAAGCCTTCTTATATTAATTACACTCTATGCAGATACAATTTAACTATGAAGCAACGTAGCTGTCACAATACTGAGTACAGAGTTAATTCAAAAGGTTGGTTTATGAGTTATAAATGAAATGAGTGGTAAAAGAGAAGAGAGTTAGAAGAAGAAGGTGAGGTGGGTGAAGACAGAGCGATGCATGGTAAATGATTAGAGGAAGAGCAAAGGTATAGTTGAAGAGAAGGAAGAAAGCAGAGATGTACGTACCTTGGAGATGTACAGTTATATGGCCAGGATGTTGAGAGGTGTCCTCTTAGATGCATGTTGAATGCCTGTTGGTTTTCAAGAAGCCTAAGAGCACATGAGAGGGCATTTCAGAGGGTAGCTACAGAGTTTTACTATAAGGAGGGCCCTGATGCATTTTGGCGTTTAGTGACAGAGAAGAGTTTATCTTGAGAGTGAAGAGCTATGGTACGGTGCTAGTGATGAAGCATTCCTTTTAGTGCCAAAGACTTATCAGGGTAGTATATTAGAGTATGAGATGGTAGTAGCTGACTATAGTGGAGGTGATGTGGGAGTTCAGCTCAATTTAGTTGTGTATGGGCAGAACAGGGATGAGTTATGAAGAGGTGAATTGTAGCAATGTGAACTGTTTTATTGTAGCATTGTTCCAGCTTTGTGTGGATGTGTGAAGGCAAGTATAAAGTTAGGTGGCATACAGTAAGTTAGGTAGCAGGTAGGCTTTAGCTACGGTTTCCTGTAGTTATTCCTGTTGGGTAGAGTTTTCTTCTATACAAAAGGACAAGCTTTGGTGTTATTTTTTCTTATAACAAGAGTTTGGAAGGGTAGGTCCAATTTCAAGCTGTCATCAATTGTGACTCCTAAGAGTTGGGTATTATGGACCTGTTCAATCAGGTTATTATTTAATGAAGTGATTTTAACATAAGAGTTTTGCTTTGGGAGAATGTTTTTGGGGTAAAAAGGAGTAATTTAGTTATTTCTGAGTTAAGTAGGAGTTGTGAGTTATATGCATGTAAACGATTCTTGAGTAATTTCTTGAAGTTTTTATAGGTTAGCAACTGTGCAGACAAGTGTAAAGTCATCTGCATATTGAATATGAGTGGCATGCTTGGAAGCAGTGTGTAGATCCTTTATAAGAACAGGAGGGGTACATGTATGGAACTTTGTGGCACTCCTACAGTAAAGGTTGGAAATTAATGGTATTCTTGCTGCCACTTTACTGCTTGGAATCTGTTAGGTAGCTGTTAAACCAGGAAAGGGAGTGGGGAAAGAGACTCAAGGAGAAGAGTTTTAGTAACAGTTTATGATGAGAGACCGTGCTGAATGCTTTGGACAGGTCTAGGACTAAGGATGATGCTATTAATAAAAAAAGGGATACTGGAAAACTAGTAGCAGTGGAGTGAAGTAGGGCAGTAGTGGTGCTATGGCTGGGAAGAAAACCATGTTGTGCAGGGGAGAGAAGATTGTTTATGGTAGGGTATTGAAGTAATTGTTGATGGATACACTTTTCTCATATTTTAAGTAATCATGACAGGATGGCAATTGGTCTGAAATTGGAGTAGTCACCAAGTTCTTAGGTAGGTACTAGGCTATCAGCCCTAGGGCCTATATAAGCCTAGCCAAAAAGGTTCCCTGGCTTTTGCCACCCAAGAACATGGGTTCTGGATGTTCCTCCTTTATAAAGAGGATATATGCATGCCTTCTTCCAAATGTCTGGCACGTGTAATCTAGAATGGATCTGTTTATTAGTATAGATACTGGATATGACAGATCTTCAGATGCATTTGTTAGGAATTCAGGAGAAAGGCTGTCTGCAGCAGAGATTATCAATTTTAAGTGATATTGTCTTGTGGTGGAGATAGGGACAGATTTGAGTTAGAAGTGGGGGCCCATGACATTCTGATTGTTGGGGATTGATATGAACCCTTGCCCTGACTTTTTGTGTTCTTTTGCTTAACCATATGGTATCCATTAAATTACCCATGGATTTTTATTCAATGTCTTTGACTTGTCAATTATTCCCTAATGTTGAATGGTACCAAATACCTTGGAAAGGTCAAAGTAAGCATTGTTCATTATCAGTCCATCATCAAGTTCTACCATCACCTCTCTAAATAATGCCACCAAATATAAAAGGAAAGCTCTTCCATTAACACATCTCTACCATTTCATATACCAAAGAGCACCAGACCTACTCTGCCATTCTAGATAAGCTTCATTGTAAGTCTCCCCACAGTTTACAATGACTACTGGACAATCTGATAGGTCTAAAACCATTAGATCTCACTTAACCCCCTTTGTAAATTGATGTCATTTTAGCCTATTGGCATAAGGTTGCAGTAACAGTATAAGCTGTACAACTTATGAAGTGTGTGTATAAACCAATTTAGCCAGGGAATGGAATGAATGATGGCAGATGAGAATAAGAAGTACATCAAATGTGTAAGGAGAAGTTGGAAAGAGGTGGGCAAGATTAAGGCTTCATCTCAGTCTCATTTAGAGGTCATTTGTGATAACAACAGAAAGACATTGTAGTGAAATAGGCAGATAAGTATTCATGCACATAAGCTTCCCACTAGACAGGTCAAGCACTTGCACTTCAGACATGGGCCATTAAGGATTATTGCTCCAGTCTACTTCCTGGTTGAGATCACAGCACCATTTGATATAGAACTTCAACATGTAAGTAACAGATAGTGGCCAGGTAAATTCACTTTTAAACACATTATAGCTATGTTGTTTAAAAAAAGAGATGCTTACCAAAGGGAATCTATACTGACTGCTTAAACAGCTGTCAGAAAACCCTCACTGTAGGTTGGAATACACTTCAATAAAAAAATATAACACGAGTCCATAGTTAGTACAATTAGGCTCCCAGACTCTTATCTAGTCATGCTTCCATCATAGTTTGCTTATACTAGGATATACATTTTATTTATTTTACATATTTGTTAGCATGTCATTACCAGGAAAGTCTGACTGAGCCATGAAAGGCTCCTTTTCTATAGAGATCCTAGGGGAAACCCCACATAGGATATACTTGTTACTTGTTGCAAGGAATACAATGCTGAACTATTTCACTTATCACCTGCACAAATTCAGAATAGTTCAGAATAAGATACATATTCAACACATTTAGAAATGCTAAGTGTTCACTCCAAAGATTTAACATACTTGCCTTTTGATAGAAGGTAGGTATATTTACTAATTCAGATAGCTGAATATGCATTCAAGACTTTTGATAGAATAACAAAAAGATAGGTATAATTACTATTTCAGATAAGCTGAATATGATATCATGAGTGTGTTATGAACTCTCCAAAGACTGCATACTGTCTTGTAGGATCTGCATCATTCTTGACATCTGATTAGTAAAGTATAACAATTTTGGTGTTTATTGCTTTATTTTAGGTGCATTAGTAAAAGAGATGGTCCCACCAGAACATGTTGAGTAAGCAATGTGATTTCTGTAGAGCTATAATTAGAGGTAGATACAACAGGACTTCAGAAGATGAGAAAGAATGCAGCAGCAGCTGCCGCTATTTAATAGCCATGGTAATGAAATTGTTTATTATTAGCCTGGGAGAGGGCACAGTTACACAATCAGTTTTCTGAGGGAAAGGCTCTGAGTTTAGCCTTGACATGTGGGAGTTCATTCATGAACTCTGATACATTTGGAATGATTGGCCTCAACTGACTTACTGTGTGATTTTTGAACTTGGTTAAGATATTTTGTCCTTGGACCTTATATACGAGTGGGAAGTACCATAGCATAATTGTTTTTAAAGCTGTACATTTGTCTGAATAGTGAAAGATGCTGTGCACTAGAGTAAGTTGGTTATATGTCAGATAGCTGAGGAATTCCATGCAGTTAAGTTGCACAAGAGCTGTGCAATGATGAAGTTTATTAGGAAAATAGGTTGCAAATTTTGCAATTTTATTATAACATTGCTCCAGTTAGTGCAGGGAAAGGAACTTAGATTTGAGTCATAGCAAAGTACAGGGGAGAGTTGGTAAAATATATACCATTGGAGTAGTCTTTTTAGATTGTAATGAGAGAAAAGGTGGCAATTAATAAAGTAGCCCTAGTTTTGAGAGAGTCCTTTTGATAGTGTGATTGCTGGTAAAGCAAAATAGCAAACATTTTTGTTGTATTTGGAGAAGTGTTTTAGTAGAAAGAGTAAAATGTTTGTTTTATTTGGATTCAAAAGTAGGTTGGACTGATGGAGGGAAAGCTTCAGTAGATGAATACCATTGTAGTTTGTAGATTTTAGGGGTTTGGGGTAGCACATATTAGTGTGGAGTTATGTGCGTATTGGACAAGGGAGCATTGTCCACCAGCAGTTTGAAAATTATTAATGAAAATATTAAAGAGAACTAGACCCAAGACTAAATCCTGAGATACTCTAATGCAAGTAATATGAACAGGATGATTACCACTTGACATACTGAGTCCTTTCTGAGATATAATCTTTAAACCAGTTTACAGTGCGATTGGAAAGAGAACTAAAGTCTGATAATGTCTGTAGCAATTTAGGATGGGAGACTGTATTAAAAGCTAAAGACCTTTAAACAGATCAGGAAGAATAGATGAGGCAAGCATACCTTTAACTGTATACTGATTTACTCTGTTTTGAAAAGAGAGTACTTTGTTTTGGATAAAAACCATGTTGAGTGGGACTGTGTAAGTTATTATCCTAAAGGTACTTTATTAGCAGTGTGTGGACATTTCTGACATTTTGGACATGGTTGAGATAATAGCTATAGGCTTGTAGTTAATCCAAATGATTTCATGCCTTTATGTAGAAGAATAGCAAATGTTTTCTTCCACAGTTTAGACACACAAAATTCTTAAATGGACCTATTTATGTGTATTGATATGGGATAGACTATAGCCTCAGTGGACAGTTTTAAGTCTTCTGCAAGAGATGCTCATGTACCAAAGTGAAATTTTAAAGAACATCTTAGCATTTTTTGAGTTATTTATTCCATGACATCATTTTTACATTCCTGATATAGTAACTGCAACCTGCTGCATAACCTTTCATTATATAGACAGACCTTTAACAAAATATATTGAAGTAACAACTTACTTGTGTAAAGGCTTCTTTAAGCAGGTTTCTCCCAGGAAAGGCCCAGATTTTGCTGATCTGGTAGTTGATACCTCATATACTAAGCTTGTGGACATAGCTAACCTGCTAGCTAGCAGGTTCTGTGAAAACTTCACTCCCCTGTCCCAGCCACACATACCCCGTGACATCCCTACCAGCTGTCTCCAACATTGTATCTCTAAAGAACAGGTCATAAATGCCCTTGCTAAGGCCAAAAACATTGTATATATGGGACCTGATAACATCCCAGGTTGTGTCCTACATGGGTTCCAACAAGAATTAGCAACACCGCTGGGTCTTTTCAATTATAGTCTAAGCACCAGCTTCATCCTGGATGTATGGAAAATGGCCACTGTTATCCCCTTGCACAAAGGTGGTGCATCCACTGACCCTGGGAACTATAGACCTATTAGCCTGATTAGCCTTATATGCAAGGTCATGGTGTGAATCATCATGGACATTATCAGCAAAGATATAGGTAATCTTCAAACACTTGACCCTACTCAGTTTGGATTTGTTAAAGGGTGTGCATGCCTGTCAAACCTGGTGGACTTCTTTGAGACAGTCACCAAGGCCCTGGACGAGGGGACATATGTGCATGCAGCCTACTTAGACTTAGCCAAGGCTTTTGACACCATCCCTCACTCAGGCATCATTGACAAACTCACTCAACTACGCATCACCCCTTATATCTTTAGATGGGTTGCTAACTGGCTCATGGATAGAACCCATATATTCAAAATAGGGGAATCTACCTCCAACAGCAGAACTGTAACCAGTGGTATTCTACATGGATTAGTCCTGGGACCTCTACTGTTTGGAATCTATTTCTCTGAAGCACAAGCAAAAACTAAAGGTCTGTGGCTGACAAAGTTTGCTGATGACTGCAAACTGTGAGCGGTCACAGAATCTCCAAATGACGTCAACATCCTAACAAGAGGGTGTTACACAAACAAATGACTGGTGCCAAAGTCATGGCCTTAAACGCAATGCAAAAAATGTATCATCATCCCTTACAGTAAAAGCGATGTTCCTGCCAACTACCGCATGAATGCCAACACCCTAAGTGCACAGATGGGGTCATAGGAGAAGGCCAACCCTTTATTGAAAAGGTAGACATTTTGCTTTTTTTCAGTGTTTTACAGTAATGGTCAGGTTTAGGAGACTGGGTAATTAATCTACAGATTGCACTTGTTATTATTTAAATGTGGATGGAATTTGCATTTGATGACTAGGTTATGAAGAGAAGGATGCATTTGAGTTGGGAGAGCAGAATACCTTTGACTATGGCTGTTCTGGAAGTATTAGTAAGGAGGAGAGATTTTTATTGGTCTAACATAGGAGACAGTTAATCCTTTTCCTTGTGTAGTTGAAGTGGAGGGAGAAGCTTAATGGAGGGGGTCAAGCTAACTGCAAAGGTAGTTAGAAAGGTAGCATTTTCTATGGGGGTTGGCTGTTGTGGTCAGAGATATTGAAAGCGTTTTGTGTTTTCAGTTTCTATGCCATTTCAACAATCAATGTTTTGTTTTTGCTGGAGGTGAGAAGGAGGCTGCTGTTGGAGATCCAGTGCATTAGGGCTACGAAACCTGCTTGTAGATCCTTCTGGTGAATGGATACAGAGTTGCTTGTGTGATATAGTAGCACGTCATCTGTGTAGAGTAATAGGTGGAGATGAGGAAGGTAAAGGGGTAGTTTATTTACAATAATCGAAAACAGCAGAGGAGTAAATATGAAATCTTGTGGTACTCCTTTTTAAAGGTGGACCACTTGGGAAATGGAGGTATGAATTTTGATGGAGAGATGTTAATTGTTGAAATCCAAGTGGGGAATTTGGACTTAGGCCTATTTGTAGTAGGTGATGAGGAAGGATGTTGTGGTCAATGAAGTTGGAGGTATTTGTAAGGCCAATAAAGATGGTGTCACTCTTATGGCGTCTGTCCATAGATGCTAGTATTTCATTGGTTAGGATCTGCAGGACTGTGAGTGTGTTCCAACTGGACTAGAACAAGAGGTTGTAGACAGTGCTGCACTGGTTGAGTTGAACACTGATAATTTTTTTCAAGCAGTTTACTTAGAACAGAGAGGATAAGTTGCCCTGTACTAGAAAGTTTGGATGGGGTTAGAGTGCTTTAGTATTGGGCACATAATGGGTATTTTCTACATATTTGGCCTGATATTTTGTGTTAGGCAGAGTTGTGAAAATGTGTTGTGGGGTGAGGGTGGATGTGTTATGAGCAAGTCCCTGCAGTAGTATATGAACCACATATAGTTGCCATCTCTGCCTTGTGGGCTGGCAGATTGTACTTGTTGCAGAAGAGGTTTTACGTCTCTTACTTTAAACATGTCAAAACAAAAGTAATGTGCAGAGGTCAGTTGGAAGATGGGGGGGGGTTGTGACAGAACCAACTTTCAAAGGTAGGGTAGGTTTCTAGATTTCTGAGATGATGTCAGAGGGAGAAGGCATTGCTGTTTGTGGGTTGCTTGAATATATTTTCTTATGAGGTGATTCACTTCTTTCCAGAACTATTTTGGTGATTTAGCTAAGGATTATTGAAATGTTTTTGTATGTTGGCTTTTGAGTCATTGTGTTTCTTGTTTTGAGAGGTTCTGAGTCACACATATTGATGTCTGTTGGAGGAGGAGGCCTTTTTTTCCATGCTTGCCATATGTCAAAGAGATTTCAAGTCTGAAGTCAATCATTTCTTTTTGGATTGCAGCACTGAGAAATTATAGGAAGAAAGTGTTCTGGAGAGATCTGAATGTATTACAGTTTCAACACGAGAGATCAGTCTG
This sequence comes from Protopterus annectens, assembly GCF_019279795.1. Taxonomy (NCBI): domain Eukaryota; kingdom Metazoa; phylum Chordata; order Ceratodontiformes; family Protopteridae; genus Protopterus; species Protopterus annectens. The sequence goes on from NC_056750.1 coordinate 637,049,381, forward strand.
TTTTGGAGAAAACTTTGTTTTTTTATTTTATTTATTTTATTTTTATTTTACATTTGTTAACCGGGCTAGTCTGGCTGGATACATATCCATTTTCAGCAGAGGCCGATCAATCAATCAAATAACAAATATCAAATTATATAAACATAATAGCAAATAAAGGAACAATTGTTATGTAGTTTAGTGAAATGCTGAGAGATTATAAACAGGAAAATAAAAACTGAGAGGCAACCTTCTTTTGAATGATTGCTAGAGTAAGACTGCTAGTAAATGCAGAAGACTGGTAATAGACTGACATATGGAGAGTCAAATATAAATTACCTATGTACAATTTAGAATAGAAATAAGTTGTGCCAGGGCACTAGTATAAGGTAAACATAGAAGAGATTAGTAGAAAAGGTAGGAAAAGAACAGATGACAAGATGAAGTGATATAGCATGTAGATGGAGGAAGTAGGAAGTGTATGGAAGGAAGAGAAAAGAAATTTTGAAAATGGGTCAGTAGAGGCATAATTAAGGGTAGAGAAGCAACCAGTAGAAGTGAAAGGGGGGGGACTGGAAAGAGGAGAAATCATTGCTGAGCTCAGTCAGGATTAGCGCATGGGCATAGCCAGTGGGTTTGTAAATGGATTCTTATTTGTTTTTTGAAAAGGTGAGGTGAGCTTAGGGTGGTCAGGTCTATGGGGAGTTTATTCCAATAAGATCCTACAGTATTGGCAAATAAGGAGTCACCTGCTTTATTGTGGGATTTGAGAGTAGTTACTAGAAGCTTCCTGGCTGATATGGGGTGATGAGGTTATTTAGTATGGGTGTATTGAATTTTATAAGTTAAGACTAATTGATGTAGAAGTATTATGTTCTGAAGTTCTAGCCAATTAAGTTGTTTTAGATTGAGACAGTGATTTGATAAATGATGGAGAGGCATACAATAGTGTGGAGATGAGGTGAGTTTGGGCAAGAGACACGAAAGGGCTTTAGTCTATACAGGGCACCTATTTTTTTATTAACAGTCTTGATGGTCAGATCAATGTGGCAGTCAAAGCTTAGCTGATTGTCTATAGTGGGCCCAGTAGTTTAGTGGAACTATCAGGGTAATGATAGTGCCATTACAGGACACAATGGAAAATGAGATAGGGCAGATTTAAGGGTGGGGGTGAAGAGTAGTAATTTGTTTTTTTTGGGATTAAGGAGGAGACAGATATGTTGGAACCATTTTTCTGCTGCTGTAAAGACATTTTGGGTGGAGGAGTGGAGTTTTTCTGGAGATAAAGCAGAACAGATGAGAGTAGAATCATCTGCATATTGTATACAAGTGGATGTTGGGAGTGAAGTAGGTAGGTTATTTATGAATATGGAGAAAAGGAGGGGGCCTAAGATGGAGCCTTGTGGGACACCGATGGTGACAGGGAGCTGAGAGGATAGATGGCTATCCCAGAGGACTGCTTGTTTTCTATCTTTCAAGTAAGAGTCAAACCACTGTAGTGCTAATGAATCAAGTGAGAGGGATTTTAAAGTATCTAGGAGAAGTTGATGGTTAACCATGTCGAAGCTTTAGAGAGGTCAAGGAAAAGTGCAGAGGAGTAAAGGTTGTTATCTGTGAAGGAGAGAACTGCAGTGGAAGTACTGTGGTGGGGCCTAAAACCATGTTGTGAGTCTTAGGTTATTTTGTAAGAGATGATATAAGAGTTGATGGTGAATGCAACGTTCCATAATTTTAGATAGTGGAGATAGAAGGGAGTTGCATCCTTTGTGGAGGGGAATGATATGGGAGATCTTCCAGCAGGAAGGGATAGTGGATTCAGTTATAGTTCTGTTAATTAATATGGAGACTGGGCAGATATTCAGCTGGTAGTTATGTAGGTAGTGGAGACTGTATTAAATTTTTATTTTTAATTTTATGTCTGAACCTGTCTTAGGCTTGAACGAAACTAATATGGTGGAGATTTTTGTTGTGGAGGTATGTATTGTGAAGCTTTTTTTAAACACTTTTAGTCATCAGTTGTGACATAGGCAAACTTACATTTATATAAAATTAATTAAAACATAGCAAGTTCACTTTTACAAATGTTATACATCACATATACCACATAGTGAAAGCAACAGTACATAAACTGTTCACTTCCTGCCTTCTCTTAAACCTAATTCCTCCTCCATAATATTTTTCTGCATGCGTTGTGCCCACAGTTTCCATTTTTCTATGTAATTTACTCCCACTCTTTTCTAAAGATCACATGTCCTGTTCTTTTATCTTTGTTACAATAGTCGCTACTTCAAGTATAGTTGGTTTAGATTAGGTTTTCCATTTTCCAGTAATTGCTTTTTTGACAGCCACCAGAATTAAACTTAATAAGCCCTTACTATGTCTAGGCAATTCAGATCCTGTCCCAGCTAAAAAAACAATTGCCTTAGTTTCACTCATTTGTTTGCCCAGTATTCCGGATAGAGTACTCTGTAGGAAAATATTAAAGTCTGCCAACTTATTACACTCCAAAAACATATGCTCCCAGGTTACTCTTTCTTTCCTATTACACCTCCAACATTTGTAATCCACCTGAAGTAAAATTATTTGCAGTCTGCTTGGTGTATAAAAGTATCTATGAATCACTTCCAGGCAAAAATTCTAAATCCTTTAGATTTTGTTGTATACTTGGGATCCATACATAGGTTCTTCCATTGCTTCTTTGTGCACTGCATATCTAATCTCTCTTCCCAATCTTTTCTGGTCTCTTCTGATTCAATTAAGAACTCAGCCAGTGTAGGTCTTTCATTTAGGATCTCTGTCTATACTCCAGTATCAATCCCTAATCAATCCCCTGGCTGCATCCAAATGTCTTCTTAGCCTCTTCCCATTCTATTACTTTTCCATCAATAATTGTTCCCAATGCCTTGCTTCCTTTGCTGGCTTCCTCCAGTAAATTCCAGTCCCCTCCTGCCTAGTCTCTGTACCCCAAATTGCAGTCAGCCCTATTGGCAGAATCTTCTTTCTCCATTCCCATGTTGGCTTAGTTCACAGTATACTTTCTGCTACTTTATAAATATAATAATAATATTCTGTATGACTGTATTCTCCTTAAGGATATGTGCCCAAAATCCTATTCTTTCCTAATTTTTTGAATTACACCCCCCCTTGCTTTATCATCATCCATTTCCACTTTGAATTGTAGCATTCTGCTAGTGTTATGTATAGGAGCCTTAACTGTGTAGCTCTAAAATTTCCACTCAAATCAGGTAATCCTAAACTTCCTTGTTCTATTGGGAAGATCAACTTATCTCACATGACTCTTGCCCTCTTATCCTCTCAAATAAAATCCTTTAACTTTTTAATTTCTATCCACAACTTCTCCTCTGGCTGATAAAAATATGCCTGACTTGCATATACAATTAGAGGGACTAAAAATATTTTTACTGCTTGCATCTTGTGAATCTTAATGTGAAATGATCATGAATAGAAGGAGGTGAATGATAATGTTTGAGTTTAGACTGTGGTTGTCAGTGATGATTTAGATCTAGAAAGGAATGGTTGTTAGTGATGAAGTCAGGATGTGTAGACTGTTGCAATAGTAATTTAAGGTTGTAGATGAGCAGAATTTTGTTTAAAATGTAAGATATTACTTCTCTGTATTTTACATATTAGAATTTGAATAACTTAGCATCTGTCATAAGAGAATTTTTCAAAGCTCTGTCCAAACTGTGTCCTTCAGCTAGTCTTTGACCTAAACTTGTGCTGTCTACTTAAAAAGAGACTGGCTTTTCAATTTTCCTTTGTATTTTTTTTTATTCTGGTTCACCTTGGCCATTTAACAACTTTGATATCCTGCTGACTTCCATCATACCAAACAACTCATTCCATATTAACAATTTTTGGATGAGAGCTCCTTTTCAATGGGGTATCAGCTTTGTTAGCAACACATTATATAACCATCTGAGTAAGGAGACTATGGCCAAGCACTAAGTGGCCATAAGATATGGGTGTCAAAGCTGTTACATCGCTGCCTGCTTAAGACAAACACATTGACTTGACTGAGTCTATGCGTCGATGTACAATCAGTTCAGCAATGTTTTACAACAATGGATGAGATGCCAGCCTCCATCAAAGAATGATCATATTAGCTCCTTCTCCACTACCCAACAAAAGAAGCAGTCTCTTATAAGAAAGATATTATTTACAGCTGGTTCCTCCTGTGACTGTGTCTGCTATTCAAACTTGGATTGCAATCAGGTCTTTACCTTTCTTTTTCTCTTTCCGTATCTAGTATGAACTTGTCCAAAATATTTAGCTTCCTGGAATTTGTTTGTAGGACCACGTTATTTTATCATTTTCTAAACTAGACACTGTTTTAGAATATTTTTGTAAACATTTTCTCTTAACTACTAACATCTTTTTTATTTCCAAAACTTTATGTAAACTAGTCATTCAGTTTTCTTCCTTTTTGCTCACCCCCAGTGTACCTCTGATTATTACTTACTCTTGAACATTATATTAGTACACTTAGATTTTACCCACCAGGACTTTATCAAGCAAACCACCTTCTTTTGAAAGGAAAGTTACAGGGTTAGGATTATGGGCATTTGTAAGGTGGTGCATTAGGGCCCCCCTACTCACTTTACTAATGCGTGATAACCCTAATCCTGCCCTTTATATAAGGAGAGAGAGAGAACATAACCTAGTACTGAGGAAATATAGTTTTCAAGCCTTAAGACTAGTGCAAACATTTCATAAGGAAGAGGGGGACAACTTGTTGGACAGGAGTAAAATATACCATAATTTTTTGGCATTCTCAAAACCTGAGAAAAATGTGGATAATCCTTCTTATTGTGTTAGCAGGAGGTGGTTCATCCACTGATCCTTTATACAGTTAGGTGCTAGGAGTGCACCCTCCTTCATTCTGGACTCACTCAATTTCTTGAAAAAATCAAAGTAGTAAAAATATAACCTGAGATTATAGTAGACACAAATGATGTGGAAGCCTCATACACTGTTCTTCCCATAACTACTGTACTGATGCTGTAATGAGTACATGTGGTCAAGGAGCAACAACAACCACAGACAAATTAAAGCTGTTGGTAATAAGCTGGACATTATACTCACCAACATTATACTCACCAATAACTACTTTCACTTCAATCAGAAATGGCACAAACAAATGAGGATAGCTATGGGACTACTGTTGCCCCAGCCTAGCCAAAATAGCCTTGGCTAGATGGGAAAAGAACACCATTTATTCCTCAGAATTCTATCAGTACATGAACTGTTACTACTCCTTTATTGACATTATCTTTATCACAGGGAAAGGCTCCCTTTACAAGATGCACAGCTGCTTCTACATCAAAAAGACCACAGACATTTTATACATCACTGACCACTATAGTATGATAAGGTGGAATTCCTGGATATCACTATCTATAAGGACAGAAATGAGGAGAAATTCAAAAATAACCTTTACAGAAAACTTACACGAGTGAATCTACTTCTATATGGTTACCGCATACATCCCAAAATCACTAAGAAAATGCCATAAGATCACAGGGAATAGGAACAGCCAGAGTCTGTGGAGAGATGGACCGATTTCTCAATGACCTAAAGCAGCTGCAGCAAGACTTTCTATAAAACTCTTCAAACAGAATAATGATCCAGCTCTGCTGAATCCCATCCCTATATGAAAACCATCACAACCCACACAACCAAGTATGATGAAAATGATAAACATAAAAGAAGTATGATCCTAACTTATTCCAAGGATTCACTTAAAATGTAAAGAAAAACGATCAAAAAGTGGAGTATCCTTAGGGGAAACCAGTCTTATCAGTTAGGTTCTGGATCCTCAACTATCCTTCATTTATTGAAAAGGAGGAACTATCAGACATTGGATAGAAAATGAAAAAAAATAAATCCACAGAGCTGCAGGTAGGAACATTTCCCTGCAACACCCCCATGCTGCAGATGTTGTGCATTTACTAGCCCCCCCCCATATGTCCCAACTTGAAAAGGAAATCTGTCTCAACTGGCAGCTAGAACTGCAAGAGTAACTTTGGGCAAGCTGTATAAAATGCAAAGCATTCTACGGTGGAAAAACAACCCTCTCAAAATATAAGATTGACCAAACAACTCTCAGACAAAGACTTCAACAACCCACTGTCTAAACATGCTCAGGTCTTCAGGAACTATGAGAAGTTTGTTTTTTATGTCACTGAGAAAATCATTTCAGACCCATTACAAGGCAATCTGAATGCAAAGATAGAGAAAAAAAGAATGTGATTGGCATATTCGACAAAGCTTATTGGGACCTTGGACTCATTTGGACATGCTCCATTAAGAGCATTCTCGAGTCAATGAAAGTGGAACATAACAACTTTTACTAAAACACAATAACATTTTTTTTAAATATAGCTATAGCATTTCATGTTCAAGTTTGAGTTTGATTTTCATTTTTTGTCTTTAGTACTAGATGCTTAATTGTATATTTTATTATTTATATGTAGCTTAGGTTAAACTTTTTGATTTTTTGTTTTACTTCCATTGCAATTCTTTTACTTATATTTGGTATCTGAAGATTAATTTAATGCCAGTGTGACTTGTCCATATTATGATGTGTCTATGATGTGTCTGACCAGTAGTATGAACTACCATGTTGGTACATGTTAGTATAGTGAGATCTGAAGAAGCACTTTTCTTTACTAACAGAAATGAGCAAAAGCACTTTAAAATAATAAGTGCATGTGTGTGTGTGTACACACAGATTAGATCTCTGAGGTGGTTTTGAAAACTTTTTTTTAATATTTCAGAAAATGGTTTATCACCAGAAGAAAGGAGTAGCTATGTGAACGTCTGTTTCTCTGGCATATGGCAAGTTTAGTTTAGCAGAATGGGAATAGTTTTTGTTGCATAAACTGAATGCTTTTAAAAGCCAATGTTTTTACATAAACTGTGCTGATGACTTGTTTTTCATTTGGGAATATACCAATGATGATATTACATTATTTGTGAAATAAATAATTAGAGCATTAACTTTTTAGAATTTACATTTTCTACATGTACAGAATTTATCAGCAATTCACTTGGGCAAATTAAGTTAGACAAGGCACTTGGAAATTTGCAATCAACCATTTATAGGAAAAGCATTTTTATTAATTTATATGTACACGTTCAAACAATCACCCATTGTGTATAAAAATAAACATGTTTAAAAGCCAGCGTGTAAGGCTGACTTGGTTGATTTCTGATTAAATTGTTTCTTTAAAGAGGGTATCCTTTAGAATTTATTGAGGGTATTTGCCAACAAGTGAACAGTGAGACATTTAGAAAATACAGGGTAATTTTATGTACAGATTCCATTTTGGTTATACATGTGAATCGTAAAAGTTGTGCTTTGTTTTAGCATGCTTCCCCTTGTCATTCTGACTGGCCTTAGATAGTAAGATAATTATCCAAAAGAACTCAAACGTTTACTGGTTAACACTAAACTAACAGTAGATGTTGGCATGTTTACCACTTTTCCTTTTAAGAATGCCATACCTGAGTTGATTCCTACTGGGAAAAAAGGTATGTTCCCATGTAGAATGTACAAACAGTGCAGCATCATAAATATGTCTCTATTTTTACAATTAAAAGGAAGTGAGAGAGTTGCAGGTATTAAAGGCCACTTTATGTGCAACAGCAAGGGCATTGTCTATTTGAATATATATATATATATATATATATATATATATATATATATATACTCTTATTAGAAGATTATTTATATAAAAAGTCTATTTGAAAACTGGGTCAGTACATTTATGAGCATATCTATGCGATACAAATTAAGAATGGAAATAATGTTCTATGCAAAGTGAAGTGTGTACTAATATTAAGATATTTATGTTTTCTGTTATTAAGAAGGTATTATGTGACACCAGAACAGGTGATTATAGAACAGGTGATTATAACAGTGTTCTAGAAATGAGAGACCTGCACTAGCAACATTTTCTTGGTGGTAATCATCACCCCCCTCGAATGAAAAACAATTTTGAGTATTAACTGTTTCACGTTGAAGAGCTTTAAAGTAGCTCTTTCACAGTTTTTAAATTATAGCAATCTTTTCTCATTGGTGCACAGGTTTTATCCAATTTTACCTAAAAGTGTTCTTTTATATCCCAGCAAACAACTTTCTGAAATTTTAGCTATGTAGGATATAGGGATAGTTGCATACAGGCTTCGTTTATATCTCAGCAAACATCCTTCTGAAATTTTAGCTATGTAGACTCTAGGGAGAGATGCGTGTTTCACTGGAATTGGTTGTTGTACTGTATTGTTGGTCATTTGGCTTGATGAAATGTAGATCACATTCTGGCTGGCTGGTTATATTTAGACTTCTGTTTTTTTTTTTTTTTTTTACTCCACGTTGCTTTCACATTTGGTACATGCTCTAATTAAACAATATTGAACAAACAAAAAGCTTGCGATTTGGTCCTTCTCCTCTTCAACATTTGGGAAAGAGTTGGTCCAAAAGTGGATCTACTACGTAAACTCAAAATACTGAAACCTCAAAATTCAGTATTTCGAGTCCACAATACTGAATGAACAAAATCCTGCTATATCAGAATATTGAATATCAAAATATTGAATGTTTACAATACCGAATCTGAGATTTGCGACTTTTTTTTTTTTTTATTATTCTTCCACTTTTGTGCAACTCTTATTTTTTTAATCCCTCCGCCTTTGTGCGACTTTGTGTTGAAAACCCTCCACCTTTTCCAAATGCATCTGTAGTAAATTCACTTTTCACCTAGTATTACCATTCATTCCAGTAGGTGTTTTAACTACAAAACAAAATAATAGTGCAAATGTTTTGTATGCCATAGATAAGCTCATCTAGTATATTCCTCCTTGTTGTGCAAAATGTGCTGAAACTGGTTGTGCCTTCGTAGATTCCGCCTCCATTTAGGTGACGGTAGACACCCACTGGATAAAGTACTTCTGATTTGATTCATCCTATCCTGCTCTCTTGCTAATGTGGACATCAAAGTAGATAGGTCCATTGCTCTGGTACCTAGCAAGCACTTTAAGCGGCGATGCCATGACCCAACTGAGTTGTGTGTGTGAGGTAAAAACAATGAATTAAGGTCGTACACATTCCAAAACATCTCAGAGAATAAAGGGGGAAATCTGCAATATGCTGTGGTACATATGTAGCAGACTTCCTCCGTTTGCCTAATACATACCAGTCAGCAAAGTACTGTATCAATTCCCTACCCTGTTCTGAAATGACTCTTTTAAGGTTTTAAACGCTTCCAGTACTACTTCTTCCGGAAGGAACGCTAAGGCAATTAGGGACTTCGCAGCCAGCTGAAACCTCATGTTGCTGTTGTATAGAGAGGCTATACCTAATTGTTGAACCTTCCTCCATATGTTCCTACCAAAGTGGAAAAGGCAGCCCTTTGAGGTCACTCCTGCAAGGTTCCCCTGAATACTTTTTATTGCAGCAACCTCAAAGTCACATAACACATACTGTAAACTGGTGTTTAAGCCATAGTCCGACATGAGACGAAATACACAATGCCACATTTGATTATATGCTTTTAAAGACTTTTTATTCATTAGACAGTAAAGTAGTGGTACAGATTTACTATATCCTCCACATTTTATAAGACCATGTATGCTGTACAGTTGATGGCATATAATACCCTTATAAAAAAAGGTGCCATCTAATAGCCATATAGTGGCTGTGCTTAGGTCATGTAAATTCATCTCGGTCATGAATACTATCACACTGTTTTCACCAGTATCATCTCTTACTCTTTTCTGTATGAACAGTCCTGTTTTGAGAGGATAGTCGTCTATGTTTAGTGTTTGAAGTGTGATATCTGGATTGCCTTTACTTGAGCTATGTTTTCTCCAGACCCATCCCACCTGTTGCAGTAAGGCATGCCTATTTGGAAGATAAGGTATTATATCTAAACTGGTAGATGCTAATGCATCTTCAACTAACAGACAAGGTTGATCCCAAGACACTGCCGCTCTGTGCTTCAGCTCACTACACAGGCTATAGTTTTCCTGTTCGGAAAGGTCACCAGTGTGATTATAACAGGCAGACTTTAACAACTCTTCACCAGAAGGTACGGTTAAAGGTTATTAACCTACCTTTACACTTTAACGCTGACTTCCATTTGCAGCAACAGTACTTTTTTGGATGCAGATTTTTCTCAAGATGGAATATGTATTCATCTATAATTAGAACTTGCTTTAGTTTCTGTGATATTGTAGTTTGGTATGGTACCCTTTCAGTATTTCGAGTTTACATAGTGGACCCCCAAAAGGTTGCAGTAGAGTGTTTCTGTATTCGAACAAAGCTGCATCATAATCTTGTTTTGTGTCAGCAGAACATTCTCTTATAATACTTTTACTGTCTGTGCAACTATAATTATGTTCATAGACTGATATATTTAACTGCAATCTGTCTGAATTTCCATTCCTGTGAAAAATTATGAAATTCCTGGTTTTGGAGTTGTGGACTATTTTCAAGCAAGTTTATCTGGAATCTCATGATTGCTTTAAAAAGCATGATGACTGTATTTGAACTATCACACATTTTTGTTACCTCAAGATACTCTAAGTAACAGTTGTCACAAATTGTTGATTGTTTAAAAATGCATATGGAATCTGGTGGATGCAGTTCCTCTTTTATATTGCTTTTGTGAAATATCTTATAGATTTCACAGTTTCTCTTCATCTTGACTTGATAGAACATATCACATCAAAATATTTCTCTTGCTGTTTTTATATTTTACTATTCCACAAAAAAACTCATGAATCTTTTCTAACATCTATATAGCTGAATGAATTCTATTGTTTTGCTGGACACACCTAGCAGAAAATTTGACTTCACCATGAAATGAATAGTACATCTAGACCGGAAGTGAATTATTTTCATTTCTGTACATTAAACAAATTCTTGCAACATTTGTTCTGATATAGGTAGATAAGGTGCTAGGAACATTACTTCTAATAGTTGCTGTTTACTTCATAGAGGTATGTTTTGTTTAATGCATCAGCATTACTCATATCTCTGCCATGTTTATATGCAATTCTCTTGTCAGATCTCTGTCCTGACACTGAAATTATCTGTATACATAACTATGTTTTATAAAGTAGTTTTAGAAAACGTTCTGCAGTTGTTTGTGGTCAGCACCTACACAGATGTGTCAGTCATAATTAATAAATAGTCAAACCTCTTTTTCTGTCAGAGCTTACATAACCTGAGAGTCAGTTAACATTCTAGAACCATATGCAACAGGTCCCTCTTGTGGCAATAACACTTCTTCAGTACAGTATAGATCAACATGCAGCATGACTAGCTTTGTTATGTAGTGGTAGCTAAGAGCAGGAGATCCTGTCTCACATTTCTTTAAAATTGCAAATATGTTTTTTCTGTGTCAGCTTCCAGTGCCTATGTCTTTTTCAGATAATTTTCCTAATGACATAGATACTTTTGATATGCGAGGTATGAATTTAAAGACCGTATCATATCAAAAGCATCATGGCTCACGTCTTTTGGTATTTTCATTTGAACAGGTTTCATTGTTTCAGAATTAGGTTGCATACCCTGACTTGTTAGGGCCTCTAATGTGTACTTACTATTTATCACACAACTAACATTTATCCTTATTCAAACTTAACTGCTTTTCAACAATCTACCAAGTAACTTTTTTTAGCCTTTTAAATATGCTGTTTCTTGGATTCACTCTGTAAAAGTATGTCACCCATAATGCCACACCACCTTCCAGATTTTCAATAATCTATAGAGAGGCTCTCTGAAACACTTCAATGCTGAACAAATCATAAATAGCATACTCAAAATTATGTACCTTTCCGAAATATTCAATATACCAGATACTGAGCTGGCTGGATTAAGTTTTGTTTGCCAGAAGCTTTGGTTAGTATCAAGAATGGAGAAACACTTAGCTCTAGGCATCACTGAAACAACTTCTTCAACTGTCTTTTGTGGGTAGTGCTACCAAATAATTGCTTTATTCTTGTCTTGTGAAGAAATATAAATTCTGATTTTGTCTGGTTTGACTAATGTCACCATATGGTTTACCCATGGAATATACTTGGTTAATTTTGCAGTCATTCCTATCTTCTCCATACGTCTGTTTTTTTCTATGCTCTGTCTCACTGTTACAAATATCCTTCCTATTGTGTAAATGACTGGTGAAACATCTAGGTTTTACCTTATATTTTACCAACCTAGGACACAGCCAAGCCCTGTGACTAAAACAACATACCATTCAAAAATAAGATGTGTGTAATTATACTTCAGACTTCTGTCTGACATAAATGTTATAATCACTTTACACAATGAATTTCCATTTACAGAATTAGTGGATTGTACTGTCTTCATGAATTAATGAATCATTTCTGCCATGGGTGCAGAAATTGACTGCTACAGACAGTATGTAAACTGTACACTATTTAAATGTGAAAACATTTTCCTTCAAGTATATGTAATTGTTTTGACCACCTGCCTGGTTAGACAAAGCCAACACATCACCAAAAACACTACATTCAGGCAGATATGCAACAAAAAACACTTCTCACCCCAAACTTTCTTATCTACAATGAGACTGGTCCCCACTATCATCACTCTCACTGGACACTGCTGTATCATACTTCAATAACACATTTCTAGACATCCTAAATAGCTTAGCACCTCCTTGAACTACACTGGATTCAAGACAAACTATGCTCCCTGGCTGACAAAAGAAACTAAATTATTACTCAAAACCTGTGACAAAACCTGGGCTCAGTATCAGTCCAATAAAACCCAAACTTCCCTCTATTCACATTGTCATCAAAGAAACAAAGCCAATAATCAGGTAACAAATTATTAAAAAAAAAATCCTACTACATTACAACCCAACAAAAATACCAAAACAATCCCCAAAAATTCTGGGCTTCTTTTAATCAACTGTTAAAACCAGGTCAACTCAAAATGCCAACACATAACCATACAAATTCTTCAGACAGTACAGCCACACAATTTAACACTTATTAACAAACTCTATATTAACTCTAACCTAAACCAACAATACTCATCTAACCAATCCCACAGATCCTGACAATACTTCCCACACCTTTTCCCTCAAAACTGTAAAGACCAGCACCATAAAATAACTAATCAATAAACTCAGGCCTACTTTTCTCGCTGCTATCAATCTTCTTTTGAATATCTCAAGCTAGCTGCTGACACAGTCTCTTACCCAATTCAAACTCTCTTCTCTACTTCCTGTCTCATTAGGCATCCCACAAGGATCCATTCTAGGTCCTCTCCTATTATCCATCTTCACCAGAAGCTTCACATTGCCACCCATGAGGCCACTACCATACAATACGCTAACAACTCCACATTCATATGCGCAGCTGCCTCTACTTTTAAACTCCAATATATAACCCAAAAATCCTTTACAGAGGTTGAATCTTAGCTCTGTGATGCTCAGTTAATCCTCAGTCCCAATAAAACTAAACTTACAATGTTCTCGCACAACTACCCATCAGACCTCCTGTTCCCCTTCATGATACATTCTTCTAATAACAATAAAATAGAACCCATTTCTCACACTAGGCTTCTTGGTGTTACAATCAATAATAAGATGAGATTTGACAACCGCATTACCTTAACTATTAAAAAGTTCACATTAAATTAGTGTTTCTTTACAGAGTCAAACGCTTCCCTCACTCACTCCATAAGACTATTGCTAGAATACACTTAATCTCTAATCTTCTTTATGCCTCACCCATTCTCACCAACCTGAACAAAATAGACCTGGCAAAACTAGATGCCTGCTACAACAAAATTGTCAGACTCGTCACCAACTTTCTTGATAGAGCTCATCACTGTACTGCCCTACTCCATCTAAACTGTCTTGAGCTCTCCAATTACCTCACATATATCTAACTCTGTATGGTCCATGGCATACTTTATCTCCCAGACAGATGCCCTGCACTGACCAGCCTACTTCAATCACAATCTAATAAAAGACTACTTAGATCTTCTGAGAATTTCCTCTCACAAGTCACAAAAGCTAACAACTTTTCTGGTGAGTCTTTACTCCAGCTGCATTGCCAAAACATGGAACTCAATCACCCAAAACATACTCACTACACTAAACCACCTACGGTTCAAATTTCTCCTCAAATCTTGCCTAATTCTTGGCACTGCTCCTGCCGTACACCTGGCTGATTCTTTCCTCCCTTCCTGCCATTTTCTAGGCTTTACTTTATTACACCTCACTGTTGATCTTTATTCAGTCAACCAGTTAGGAGTCTCTCTTTCCCATCTATTTCTCTTTCTACATTCTGTCTCTCTAGATCCCTGTTTATTCCTCTTTGTCTCACCCTCCTCCTTTCTCTCTGAACTTCTCTACTGCATCCTGCTCTAAGTTCACTTCTCTCTTAGTTAATCATACCTATCAAAACAAAGAAAAATAACTACTTCCCACCATCCTTCTCTTGTACAGTCATCTGTTTTGTCTATTCTTTAATATCTCTATTTATATCTTGTTATCCTTATATGTACAACTACTATATGAGCTTATGTTCTGTACAATTTATTTGAAGCAGTCTTTATTCTGTTTGGGGCTTCTGCCCCTGGTCCTGCGCTGAAAAAGGGCATGTTCCCAGTCGGACTTTCCCAGTCAACAAACATTAAATAAAATAAATAATAGACTGCATAATGCCCTCTAGTGTCCTGAGACTACATCCACATACTATGTATTGATTTAATCATGCCTCACTATTCAAAAGTCATTCTGGTCAAAGCATTTGACTGCAAAAGTGCCACAATTGGAAATAAAAGATCTCATATACATTTTTTGATAAACACAATGCAGCTTTTTCTCAACCAGTTGTGTTAGCTTGTGACTATAGTGAGCAACATAGCTTAAACCCATTTTTAGTGCCTTTCAAACACAAATAACAAGATAAACTTTTAATTTGGATGTTGCATCTTGCACCAGTAGCAAGCTAAAACTTAATACACTGTCTGTCAGCCCAATAGGTCTTACGTTAAGCAGCACTGGTGATTTTGTTTTAATGCAGTGACTAACAGTTCTTTATCTGATTCTGATTTGCATGAGTCAGCAACTGAACCATTAACTGGTTTACTTCAGTTGTTGACTTGTAAAACCTCCCTCTACCCTTCTTTCTTCTTTGTATTCTGAGTACATCTCAGACAAATGATTCAATAAAATTTGGCTCATGTAATCTTTCTTTGTTCTGTAACAATCTTTGCTCTCATGTTATAATAATAAGCACATCTTGAGCAGCCTGGTAACTATTCAGCTGTTTGCTATTTTTAACTACATTATCATGGCTAAGTTATTTTACTATACTCCTTTGCTGTGTGTTTCAGTTGTCTCTTTTCTTATTTTAACATTTCTGCATCATTTTAATGCCACACCTATTCAGATTCACTGCTTGTGCCTTTATATAGAGCCCTACTAAAAGCCAGAGATAGAGCATGGAGACCCTGGGAAAAAGACAACACCAACCTAACCAAACAAAACTACCAAAAACTAAGACACCAAGCAAAAAGACAAACCATACTTGATAAACAAAACTATTTCCTCACCAGCCAAACCAAGCACACAAGAGACCCACAAAAATTCTGAAATTCCATCAACTCCCTACTCAACCCTGGAAAAACATCCACCCCAACTCCCACCACCAATAATAACACCACAGACATTGCATCCCAATTTAACCAATATTTCACTCAAACAATTATATCACTGTCCTCTCAGATCC
This sequence comes from Protopterus annectens, assembly GCF_019279795.1. Lineage (NCBI taxonomy): Eukaryota > Metazoa > Chordata > Ceratodontiformes > Protopteridae > Protopterus > Protopterus annectens. The sequence goes on from NC_056750.1 coordinate 637,065,161, forward strand.
CCAAAACCTACCACACAGACCCACCTAGCAAGCCCCTTAACAATATCCCCTCTTTCACACACTCACCTGTCCCCACCACTACTATTAGAAAACTCCTACAAAAACTCAAACCCACCACCCTTGCTGCAGACAACCTACCTGCTGACTTCCTAAAAAAGGCAGCTGATTCCCTCTCATACCCAGTATCTATCCTAATAAACCGCTCCATACAGGAAGCATACATCCCTAAGCTATGGAAAGTATCTAACATTATCCCTCTTCACAAAGGAGGATACCCTTATGATTTCTCCAACTATCAACCAATAGGCATTCTACCCCCCCTTATCCAAAATACTTGAAAGGTGTATACACTCCCAAGTTGTGCAATTTCTAAACTCTAACAGCCTCCTGTCACCCACTCAACACAGCTTCCGACAACACCATAGCACTACTACCTCTCTTCTGACCTTTACGAACATAGTGAACCTACACAGAAACAAAAATTTCATATCGGCAATATTTCTAGACTTATCCAAGGCATTTGTCATGGTGTCACACACCATGCTACTGGATTCCATGTCCTCCCTATGCTTTGCCCCTTCCCCTATAGCATGGTTTAAATGCTACATGTTAAGTTGTCAATCTCGCCTTCATTCTTGCTTGATGGGTTCGGAGCCGATCCCTCGGCTCCGACTCACTGCTTTAGCTCGAGAACTCCTTTTACCAGCTCGAGGCAGCCCCATATCCCATGATGCAAGGCAGGAAGTACCCAGATCTCGTTTGCCGCTTCGCTTGGGAGGTCTTCTCTTTACCAGCTCCTGGTAAGTTGTTCACATTTGTGATATTTAAGCCCCTTTTTTGAGTTAAAACTAATTTTTGATAGTTTAATCTTAAATTTAACCTTTTTCTGACAGAAATCCCTGTCTCTTTTAATTTTTAGTCAGTCAGTTTTTCCTATCCCATCCCCCCCCCTGTTAGGGTGTGTGTATTGGTGTTTTTTACTAAATACCTCTTGGTATTAGTTTAATTTAATTTGACTGGTGTGTGTGTCTGTTGTGTTTAGGCACCATGTCTAAGGAGAGGGTTTCAGGTTTTAAGAAGTGTGACTCGTGCTGTCAGAAGATGTCTCTGACAGACGGTCACACTTCTTGCCTGTACTGTTTGGGCCCTCTTCACCTGCAGGACTCCTGTGCTATTTGTCACTCCTTCAGCCAGAGAGTCCTGCAGGAGAGACGCAATAAGTTGATTCTCAGGGGTCTTCTTAAGCCGGAGGGCTCTCCGGCTAAGTCGGCCCCACAAAATCAACCAAAACTGCCAAGGCTCAGGCTTCTGTTTCTAAGCCTGCGGCCTCGGCTCCGACCGTATAGAGTCGAGATCGGCTCCGGCTGGAGCCGATTCTGGATCCACAAAGCTTTCGGCGCCGATGGCTATCGGTGCGAATCTGCTGACCACTGTGGTGTCGGCTCCGATCGGCTCCGACACCCACATGGCATCGGTCGGCTCCGATCGGCTCCGACACCCATGTGGCACAGGCATCGGTGTCGGCTTCGATCGGCTCCGACACCGTTACTGTAGCTGTATCGGCTCGGCTGGAGCCGATACATCGAGACGTTCTGCCGGCTCCGAAATCGGTGCCGACAGGATCAGTAGTATCGGCTCCGATGGCCCATTCCAGGTAGAGGCCGAGGTCTCCTCCCTTGGAGCCGATACTTTCGGCTCCGGCTACGCCTCTCCTATCGGAGCGGAGCCATCGGAGCCGATCTTCAAGGTCATCCAGGTTGTCAGATCATGACCTAGAGAGTGGTCAGTAGATTGCTCAAGTCACAGGTACTGGCCCAAATGCTACACAGTCCGTCTCAGCAGGCGACTGTTGGTCCACACCCGTTACTGTTCCTCCTTGACTCTACCCCAGAGTTTGGAGTTGGAGTCTTCGGGCATGGTTACTGCTACGGCTGGAGGGCGGATACCTCCTTCTGTCCCTTCAGCCCCTACTCTTATCTCCTCTTCCTTAGAGGGATTCGGTGGTCGGGCTTCCATGGTCTCCTCCGAGGGGGTGAGTGGCATCGGACCCTTGTCGAGCCAGCTCTTCCCCTTGGAGCCTCGGCCTTGGTGAGCTCGGCTCCGACATCTGCCTCGGAGACTTCCTTTCGGTGGCCCTGGAGTTCCTAGCTCTTGAGTGGGTTCTCTCGGACCTGCCTGGGAGGGAGCATTCGAGGTGATGAAGAGTGTACTGGCCACTGGTATCAGTCAGCAGTCTCTTCCCGTAGCTCCTCCCTCTATTGTACCTGTTGACATCTCTGCCACTTCTCTTGCTACAGGACCCAGAGATCCTCCGCCTCAGGTTTCCCCATTGGGAATTTCCCCTCTTCGAGGATTCTCCTGATGTTCGGGAGATCCTCCTAGGAAGAGGACTTGTAAGAGGAAGCATGTAGACTCCCTGAGTCTGTCACTTCGGATACTGACTTTGATGAGTCAGAGGGATCCCTAGATCCCCTCTGAGGATGTCTCCTTCTCAGACATCCTAGAACTTCTGAAACAGAGGGAAACTGGCCCACCAACAATCCCTCTGAGGATGAGTCAGTATACCTAGAGGCGTTTAGATCTCGGCCCTCCACCTCCTGGGTGTCTCCGCCTTCGACCCCTTATGCAGGTTATTGCACGAAGGCGTGGACAGCTCCTGACTCTGTAGAGCCAGTCCCTAGGAGGCCTTCTAAATTTATCACTGCCCCTAGTGACAAACAATTCCTTACCAAAGGTGTCTCTGCTGATGCCATGGTGGTGGCTGCGGCCACCAAAAGGAACTTGCAGATCCTTCGTGCCCGTCCATCCTCCTAATAAGGACTCTAGGACCATGGATAGGTACGCAAGCGGATGTTTTCCTCAGCGACCTTTGCTATGCGTCGCTGAATTATCTTTGTCACTTCACCAGACTCCAGAGATATCCTCAAGGAGCTGGGAGAAGTAGTTCAGGATCCTACAGCTGCAGGGGCCCAAGAAAGATTGCTTCGCAGCTAGGAACCCTCAATTCCATTGCTAACTCCTCCATGCGGCTAATATCTTATCCTGCGGATGGAGCGAGTAGAGCCGAGGCACAGGTGTGGCTCTTAGGCGCCAAGCCTGGATGCGGCTATGTGATTTTCGGATCCCTTTAAGGCGTCCTTCACAAATTCTCCCTTTGATGGGTCAGCTTTGTTTGGCCCTCAGGTGAAGGAGACCTTGACCAGGTGTGAGCAGGACGGCAAGACTCTTTCTGCTGTTGGAGTCCGTTTTCCACCCCTTCTAGGCCTTATCCCAAAGGACAGAAGGGTGGGAAGATGTGGTTCCGTAAATCCCAAGGAGTCACGCCCGGATTCACGTGGTCAGTTTACCCCTAGAGGCAGAGGGGTAACAACAACAGGCGCCGCTCTAGAGGCAGAGGGGTCTGAAGAACCAGGGCAACAGGGAGTCTCTTCCTGAGAAGCCCTTTCAGCATCCCTGAGGTGTTGCCCGGCTGTCCCTCCTTGGAGGCAGTCGGGAAGATTATCACTGTACCCAGAAGCCTGGCATTCCCTCACTCCAAGACAGATGGGTACAGTCGATCATATCCAAGGGTTACATAATTCCTTTCGAGGAAAGTCCCTTCCCCTCAAGTTCCCTTCCAGATGTACCACCCGGTCTAAGGGACATTGCAGAGTTAGAAATCGCAAAACTACTGCAAAAGAGCCATTCAGCCAGTTACAATAGACCATTCAGAGCCGGAATCTACTCAAGGTTCTTTTGGTCCCCAAAAGACGGGAGACTGGAGACCAATATTGGATCTCAGCAGACTCAACAAGTCTGTCAGGAAGGCAAGATTCGAATGGTCACTCTTCAGTCAATTCTGCCCTTCTTACAGAAGGACAACTGGATGTGCTCAATAGATCTTCAGGATGCGTACTATCACATCAAAATTCACAGGCACTCCAGGCGATTTCTCCGCTTTCGGCTGGGGTCCAGTCATTTCCCGTTCAGAGCCCTGCCCCTTGGTCTCACTACAGCCCCAGAGTGTTCACCAAATGCATGGCAGTGGTCACGGCTCACCTGAGGCGTCAAGGATTCCAGGTGTTTCCGTATCTCGACGACTGGCCCCTGTCAGCCACCACCAGGCATCAGCTTATACAAGCCAGGGATTACACAATAGACCTTTGTTCTCATTTGGGCATCTCAGTCAACTTGAAAAGTCATCCTTATCGCCCTGCCAGTCTATTACCTTCATAGGCAAACTTAAACACTGTTCGGATGTCAGCTACCCTTACAGAACAAAGAGTTTCAGACATTCAGACTCATGTCAGGATCATTCTGGCCAGCAAGAAAGTACAGGCCAGAATGGTTCTAAAGGTATTAGGTCTCATGGCTGCGGCCATCACTCTTCTTCCCTGGCTCGATTCTACATGCGCCTCCTTCAGTGGATGCTGTTCACACAGTGGTCATACCAGCAGCTCCCAATGCGTCACCAGATTCTGGTGACACAAACATGCAAAGAACATCTTGCTTGGTGGATCACATCGTCTCAGGTTCACCAAGGCAGATGCTTTGTACCTCCGTCCCCGATAGCCACTGTCACCACGGATGCCTCCTGATCGGGTGGGGGTCATTATCAGGGCAGGATGGTTCATGGGGCGTGGCAACCGTTCGAGTACCATCTGCACATAAATGTCCTGGAGATGAGAGCAGTGCTTTTAACGTTGCAAGCCCTCAACGACTTTCTTCCCGTAGGGACAATTGCAGTCCACACAGACAACATGTCTGTAGTTTGGTATATCAACAAACAGGGCGGAACCAAGTTCTACCCCTTGTGTCGAGAAGCGCTCAGACTATGGCAATGGGCGATCTCCTCTCATCGGTTTCTGGTAGCAACGCATATCCCTGGGAAAACCAACATTATAGCGGACAGATTGAGCAGAGCTATTCTCATGCCTCACGAGTGGTCTCTCAAGCAATCCATAGCGGAAGAGATTTTTCTGGAATGGGGTCGTCCATGTTGCGATCTTTTTGCTACTCCCCAAAACAGCAAATGTCCAGACTTCTTCAGCCTCTTCCCTCTATCAGGCCATCCCCCCAGAGACGCTCTAACCCAGGATTGGCCCCAGGGACTTCTTTATGCCTTCCCCCCATTTCCTCTCATCCCTCAGGTGATCCAGAAAGCTACCGTGTTGAGAGCCAAATTGATTCTCATTGCCCCTTACTGGCCTCGACAAGTTTGGTTCCCGTTCCTCCATCATCACCTTTTGGTGCAGCCGTGGCATCTGGACCCAGTGCCAGATCTACTGATTCACCAATCCGGTCAGCTGCACCGGTCAATCCCTTCTCTCAACCTCACAGCATGGTTGCTCCACTTCCTTCCCTAGCCAGGCTTCCTTTGATCTCTAACCCAGTTAGAGATATCATAGTAGCTTCTCTAGAATCCTCTACCAGGAGGATTTACGAGCAAATGGAAGCGTTTCTCTTATTGGGCTAAGGCCCAAAATATTGATCCTTTTACTGCCCCTGTTCAGGCAGTTCTGGACTTCTTAGCAGAGATTTTTCATGCAGGCTCCTCTTCTTCCACAGTCAGAGTTCAGTTAGCTGCTATTTCTAATTTTCATGTTGGGATAGCAGATCATAATATTATGTCCCATAGGCTCTGCAGGGCCTTCTTGAAAGGAATTTTCCTACTAAAGCCTCCAATCAGGAATCCTCCTCCTCAGTGGGATCTAAATTTAGTGCTGACATCCTTGATTCTCCCCTTCGAGCCAGCTGTTTCTTGTTCCTGAAATATCTTTCTTGGAAAACTTTATTCCTAGTGGCTATTACATCTGCCAGGAGGGTGTCTGAACTTCATGCTCTTTCGGTTCGACCCCCCTATTTGATTTTTCACAAAGACAGAGTATCTTTGAGAACTAATCCATCATTTTACCTAAGGTCGCTTCAAAAACAATCTGAATCAATCCATTGATCTCCTGTATTTTTCCTAACTATTCAGATAGAGCTGGACAAAAGCTACATTATCTTGGCGTCCACCGTCAGCTTAGATATTATTTGGACAGAACAAAAAAATTTAGGAAATCTGATCAACTTTTTGTTTCCTATGCGGATAATAAAGGCCTTCCTGTTTCTAAAGTGACTTTGTCCAGATGGCTTTCTTGGTCATCACTGAAATTTATACGATCAGGGGAAAACAGCTGTGCTCAAAACCTAAAGCACATTCAACTAGGAGTTTAGCTACTTCTACAGCTTTTCAAGCTAGACTGCCTTTGGACACTATTTGTGCAGCGGCCACTTGGGCCACTCCTCACACTTTTGTTTCCCATTACAAATTGGACTTGGCCTCCAGGGACAGAGCCAGTTTTGGCTCTACAGTCCTCAAGAGTTTGTTCCATTGAGCCACCCAGGATAGAGGTGCTAGGGGCGCGGTCCCATCAAGCAAGAATGAAGGCGAGATTGACAACTTAACATTAAGAAGTTATGTACCTACCATAACGTTCCATGTTAGTTGTCTTCTCTCGCCTTCTTTCTTGCGACCCTCCCTCCTTCCCCCTGGCCTGGACAGACCTTGTATAAGAAACTATTATGCTAAAGACCATTCAAACCTGGTCCTTTTTCCATCTGTAAGTTTCTTCTTCCTTTGGGAAGTATTTTTATGCTTGGTGTTATTGCCCTTTTGTCAACAAACGAGATCTGGGTACTTCCTGCCTTGCATCATGGGATATGGGGCTGCCTCGAGCTGGTAAAAGGAGTTCTCGAGCTAAAGCAAGTGCCAAGTCGGAGCCGAGGGATCGGCTCCGAACCCATCAAGCAAGAAAGAAGGCGAGAGAAGACAACTAACATGGAACGTTATGGTAGGTACATAACTTCTTATTATCAGACAGACAGCAGTCTGTTTAGTGGCAGAATACACTATCACCACTAAGCCCTACAACCATAGGAGTCCCACAGGGTTCAATATTAGGACCACTACTTTTTTCCATTTTCACTAACAGACTCCATACCTCCAACCAAAATGCCTCACTCATACAGTATGCAGATGACTCCACTCTCACCATCACTCACAACCCTTCAAAAACTTACTCAAGACTCCTTCACCTCAGTAGAAAACTGGATTACCCAGATTCAACTAATCCTTAATCCCAACAAAACCAAACTACTCATTTTCTCACCTAACAAATCGAAATCTATCAACCAACCTTTTACAATCACTGCCAAAAACGGTACCAACATCTCACCCACAAACCATACCAAACTCCTTGGCATGGTAATAGACAACAAACTACTGTTTTATGTGCATATAGCACAAACCATAAAAAAGGTCCACAAAAAATTCCTAACTGACCAAGCACATGTGACACTTGCCCAAACACAGCGTCTATCTACTCTAATGTATGCTACTCCGATCCTTATCCACATAAGAAAACAGGACCTTGAACAACTTCAGTCATGCTACAATAAAATCGCCAGATTTGCTTCTAAATCCAACTACAAATCACACCACTGTCATGCACTGCGCAAACTGCAATGGCTAGAACTACCCCAACTACTCAACTATCATCAAATAACAATTACCTACAATATTTTGAACTATCCCCTAAAAACCCCATCGCTTAGTCAGTTACTAACCAAGCACACATCAAATTGTCCCCTACGCTCTTCAGAAAAAACACTACTGTCTATCTCTAAAGCCAACAATTCCGAAGGAGAAACTCTATTCTCCCACAGCATAGCAAGAAACTGGAATAACCTTCCCCCTTACCCTTACTTCTGCTACATCGGCCAATATGTTTAAAAGCTCTCTAAAAGTCCACCTTATGAATAAATGGATATGCCCATGCATCACATAACATTTAAACATATCACTTGCGACCATGATTTCTATTCTCACTGTCTGATATATATATATACTATATTGTATTTCTGTTTGACACTGTATAACAATTATTTCAATCTGCTGAACTTTGTTGTGAACTGTACATAATCTATGTCTGAACATTTGATGTGTGAACTTATTGTAAACTTGACTTAAAATATATAGAGCTTTTCTCCCCGGGCCTCCGCTGTAAATGGACCTGTGTCCAGTCGGACTATCCTGGTAAACAAATGTAAAATAAAATAAAAAATAAAATAAAATATAAATTGAATTCTGCTGCTCTACACACATTCACAGTTTTATCTAGAGACAGTTTAGATTTGATAACATTTACTTCTAATTTTGTTATTCTTTATGCCATGATTCCATTTCTCAGCAATGAATAATGCAGTTCTTCAAACTCTTGAGTCTTTAGTCAAATAAGCATCAACTGACTCTTACAACCACCGATTTCTAGTGAAAAGCAAATGCAGATAAATGGCAGATTACCTTTAGAGTAACAATATTGCTTATATCTGTCATATAACAGCTAGATTAAACTCTTGTCCTTTGATAAGATTAAATAGCTTCCTCATGTTAACTTAGTCCCTGTAAAACCAGTTTTGTTTTGCTGACATTTCTAAATCAAAGAAAATGCAACTCAGAAATAATAAAATATAGCTAAAAGTGTTTTGCATGGGGAAAAGTCCTTCTGCGCCACCACTCGGGGGGCTATACCTCTCAAATAATGTTACATAAATATACTAACTCAATGGTCATACAACAATGAAGAAAATTTAAAATCTTTCTAAATGCACAAGGAGTTCTTGCACAAGCAGTGAGACTGCTGTATATAATATAAGTTTATATCTGATATTCAGAGAATTTCTCTCTGCCTGTGCTAATTGCACGGTATGAATTGATCAATTAGTGCTACAGAGAGAAATTCAGAGACATGGTAAAGCCTCATTAAAAAACAGCTTATTAATGGTTTATATTACCATGACTCTGAACTGACTATGCTAGTGCTCTCCCTAGCAGCCCATGCATCATTTTAGCAAAGGCATCCCGTACATGCATTCATGAGTGTGCAAAACACACACACACATATATATATATATATATATATGTGTGTGTGTGTGTGTATATATATATATATATATATATATATATATATATATGTGTGTGTGTGTGTGTGTGTGTATATATATATATATATATATATATATATATATATATATATATATATATGTATATATGTGTGTGTGTGTGTATGTATATATATATATATATATATATATATATATATATATATATATATATGTGTGTGTATGTGTGTATATATATATATATATATATATATATATATATATATATATATATATATATATATATATATATATCTATGGGGCCCCTTCAGTAGATCGAACTTTTAAAAGTTTGAACCTCATATGGCCAAGACCATATATGATCGAACTTTTAAAAGTAAGAACGGACTGAATGGAGATCCCCGTACAGTGTTGAATGGGACGTTTTCCCTTTTCTGCAATGTAGTGCAATCTCGGAGTTGGTATATTTAAGTAGCATGGGGGTGCAGGGGGGCTTGCCTTGCTGCTACAACCATTTAGGTTTTTTTTTGTTTTACTTCAGTGTTCGAACTTTTAAATGTTCGATGTTATGGTCTTGGCCATATGAGGTTCGAACATTTAAAAGTCCGACCTACTGAAGTAGATATATATATTACATACACACACACACAAACTCCCAGACATTCCCACCACAGTACACAGTCCATCATCCACAAAAAAAAAAAAATATTCACATTCAAACACTTACTCATACATCTGCATTACCCCCAGATGCACACATACACACAGACTCGGCATCCTCTACCTAAACTAGTTGTGTGACCATCCAGGCAGACAGACAGAGGCACAAACAACACAGACATTTATTCAGCCTTATTCATGTCCCTACAGACAAGTCAATACACAAACACTCACTGACCACCTCACTGTACTTACCTACACAGAGAGTACTCCTTAACAGGTGAATGGCAAACTGCAGTCTTTGGACAGCATTTGCTTTTTCCTTAGAGTAATTTTTTTTTACTCAGCCAACTGATCAGAATTTTTTAGCTGAGTAATTTTGGACCTGCGAACATATCCACGGGAAAGCACGTGGCTAATTAGCATTAGCCACTTTTTCACACTACCAGATTGTTATGCGGCTTTGTCTACAAGACTGATTTTCATACAGTAGTAAAGTGGTGTAAGAATCAAAAAAGCTTACGATGATGGGGAACCCCTTCCGAGATAAGGCTCCAGCATCACGGCAAGCCTTTCTGAATTCCAGGATATTACTTTTCAATTAACATTGTTAAAAAAATATGTTCATAAGACAATTTCAAAAACACATTTCAACCATGAGTAGGACAGCCATTAAATGTATTAAATACATTTATGGCATCTTCTCTAGCAAGCTGAAGAAATGTAGCAATTTGCACCATCTTACTTTTTCTATTATGTCAGAAACAACATTAAAGAGATTTGCTTTCTTCCAGATTGCCAAAGAGAATGAACATAGATGGAAGACTGGGAGTTAGGATGGATACCCTGTCCAAAATGCAATTGTAGTTAGGATGATGGTGCCTTTAAATTGTTTGCTGCAAAGTCCAGTATTTTAGACTGCAACTGAAAGGTGTCATTTATTTGAGAAGTTTATTTCTTTTTAATGTGGCTTTTTGTCAGTTTTTGTGCTCATTTAATTTGTTTTTCATTGCTTATTTTGTTTGTGTGCGTTTGTCATTAGTTTGGTGCAATTTTATTTGCTTGTTTGCCACTGCATTAGTTTTAATTTCCAATTTGAGTTTGTTTTCTTTTTCCATCAAGAAGTTCGTTTTTTTAACTTTTGAATTTCACCTGGTGGTTTAGTAATACCCCTTCATTTTACTGAGTAAGGCTTCTTATTTGTTTAATCACTACTGGTACTACTTTTGCAGCTTCAACTCCTGGCTGATGATAGTCACATCTATGAGTGCTACACAATCCCCCTCTAAAACCATGGAATATCTGGGTCCTTTCTGACTTACCTAGAACTATACAGCAGGTATTGTAAAAGACCAACACAGAATACAAACTGACTACATCAGTAAGATTTTCTTTCATGGAAGCAACTACCAGACCTAAGGAGAATGCAACCTGTGCTTTCACAGTTTATCTAATGTCAGGTCACATTTTGGGAAAGTTTACTTCTTATTTTATCATTCACTATGCCACAAATCCATATGCACTGGTCAAGCTTATTATTAATCAATACTTTTCCTGTGAGATAAATGGAGATTTTACTGTAGTACAGAGTCAACATTCTCTGGATTTTCATTAGCAGGGTAATCTCAGTCAGTGTATAATTGTCTTTAAGGAATGGATTTGATTATGCAAACAAGCATATCCAACCAAACAAATCTGTGCATATACCCCTCCCCCAACACAATAAAGAAGCCACATAGCCAGTGCAACCAGTTTGTTGAACATTCAAATAAACAGTAAACAAGTATAAAATAAAACTGCATCATAGAACAGTAGCATGTACAAATTTACCACTATGGCAATACTGAACCTCTAACCACTATACTAAAATAGCAGAGCTAAAGCAGCAAAACTGTACTAAGCATACCAACTATCCCAACTTGTAACAAACTCCACAAGAAAGGGGGAATAGAGGGGTTCTACAAACAAAAGAACCCCTTCTAGCACTCCTCACCACCCCATTGCAACTTTTCCCTCCTTTCTTACTTCAACAAGTGGATTTTAAACACCTTTTAACATGTCATTCATTAGTGTGGAAATATTTACATTGAACAGATTGAGACCAACATCACTCAAATTTACTCCATCCACTCTATACCATGCTAAGTGCCTATCTGCTAATCCCAATGAGACAACACCCTCATACCTAAAGAGGATGTTGCCCTAGATATCTTATGATTTACAAAACATTGAGCTAACTCAATACTTTAAAAAAAAAATTAGCTTGCCTCCAGACTAACCCAAGTGTTATCTCCAACTAACTAAATTCTTTGGGAACCTTTGTTTCAAAATGGCAAAATCTCATACTATCTGAGCTAATAACCTTCTTTTTGCCACAAAGTCCAAGTCATGACTCTCTAAGTGAATAAGCACTAACTTAACATTACCTCCAATTAACTGTAATACATTAATTGCACAAAGTGATGCCACTGCATACCTCTAAACTACACCAATTATCTCCCATTTCAAAGGATCAAGTCCTAACATACTGCAATTAAGTCATATTATAGGTTCATAGGATGATACTAGGCTATTGTCCTAGAGGCCCTTGGCCTAGGCAAGAATTTCATCCATGTTCCCATAAAGTCAGCACCTGTTTTCCTTGTCCAGCAGGGACACAGGTGTGATCCCAGGGGGTGTATTTTCTGTTTCCCATCCAGTCATCCAGGTTCTTCTTAAAGAAGGCTAGTGAGGTAGTCTGCTTGACATGGAGAGGGAGTCTATTCCACAGATGGAGGGGTCTTTGGGACACAAATCTATCCCACCAACAAGTTCTATTAATGTCACAGACCAGGTTGAGGCCTTGCATGTGGGTTGCATGAGTGGAGTTTGACTTATGGATATGTAGCAACTCAATCAAGGCAGGGTCTGAGATGGCCTTATATGCCAGACACAGGTCACCTCTGAGCAGTCTGTACGAGACTGAGTAGAGGGACATGGCTTTTAGCTTATCTGTATAGGAAAGGTGTTTGAGACACTGGATTATCCTGGTCAGGAACATCTGTGGTCTCTCCAGCTGCTGCATGTGCTTGGCAAGGTATATGCCGAAGGCAGCATTGTACTCGATAATGTGTCTGATAAGGGAGGAGTACAGGGATGTTATGACCTCCTTATTCCTGGATGAAATACCCTTACTAATGAGGTGGGCCATGTAGAAAGCCTTCCATACAACAGAGGCAAAGTGGTGATCAAAAGTCAGGTTGCTATCAACCTGGGTGCCCAAGTCCCTCAAGACGGAGTGCTTAGTACATTGTTATTAATGTGATAATTAATGGGGATGCTATTTTCCCCAAAGGGGATAATGATGAATTTCTTGGCATTCAGTATGAGGTCATGCTTCTGGCAACAGTCATTAGTTTGGGTAAGGTCCTCTTGGAGGATATTCACATCACTTGGGGAATTTAAGACAGTGTCCAACATACAGTCATCTGCCAACTTCTTTAGCCAAAGACCATTGGTTTTGGTTTGCATCTCAGAAAAGGATATCCCAAACAGTAGATGCCCCAAGACCAATCCTTGGGGTATGCTGCTGGTTATGGGTCTACTACTAGAGGTGGCTTCCCCTATTTTGACTGAGTGGGTTCTATCAGTGAGTCATTTAGCTACCCATCTGGTAACATATGGGTTGATGCCTAGCTGAGAAAGTTTATTTATTATGCCTGAGTGGGGAATAGGAACAGTGTCGAAGGCTTTGGCTAGGTCAAGGTAGGCGGTGTGCACAGTCTTTCCCTCATCCACGGCTTTGGAAACTGTTTCGAAGAAGTCAACAAGTTTAACAGGAATGATCTCCCTTTCACAAAACCAAACTGCATGGAGTCAACCATTTAGAGTTTGCCAATGTCCTTGTTTATAAGGTCCATGATAATGTGTTCCATGGGCTTGCAGATCAAGCTAGTTAGGCTGATGAGCCTATAACTGCCTGGGTTGGTGGACGCTCCATCTTTGTGTAAGAGGACTGACCGTGGTTGTCCTCCATTTGGGTGGGATAAAGTCAGTGCTCAGGCTTTGGTTGAATAGGATGCCTGCTCCTTGGTGATAAGGGGAGGGGGGGGGCAGGTGCTGGGGATGTCCTGGTTTACTTATAGGGGATGGGAGGGTGAAGTTTTCACTGAACTTGTCTGCCAGGAGGTCGGCTATATCTATGGCATTTGTGTATGTGGTATTCTTGACCATGAGTTCAGAGCAGATTTGGGTGTTAACTTTGAGAGTGAAGATGTATGTGAAGAAGGCCTTGTGATTGTCCTTAGTAGATGTGGCCAATTTGGACTTGAAGCTAGCCTTAGAGGATTTCACCAGTGACCTTATTTGCTTGTTCAGACAAAGAAGAGATTGCTTCCAACTTGGCACTTGCTCCTTCTTTGTCCTGGACAGCAATTTTTTCTTTTTATTATAGAGTTTGTTTATTGCTGCTGTCCAACAGACAGGTTTACTGTTCCTTGAAGAAGATGATTTGGTCCTGTCAGGTACTGCTGAGTCCATGCGCTTATGTAGATGCTCATACAGTTTTTTGGCATAGGCTTGGACATTAGTGCTAGTTCCAACTGATGGGACGGTGGTTGTGAAGCTGCTTACACCGGCTCTCAGGAGACTGCATCAGCTTTGGAAAAGTTTTGTTTGACCCTGGCAAGTTGCAGGTTGGGAGACAGTGACTTCGAAAGTGATCACTTTATGGTTGGATCTTATCAAGGAGGATGGCACTGTAGGGGTGTTACAGTGGCTACTCATGTTGGTTAGTACCAGGTCCAGGATATTTTCGCCTCTCATTGGGGTATCAACCAGCTGATCCAATGCACTAGCATTGACGTATTCGAGAAATCTCTGGGCGTTTGTGTTTGGGCTAGAGTAGGTCTTCCACTCTATGGGTATTGTTGCATGTTTTCTTGCCCAATAAACTAAGGAATGGCCAATAATTATAATCTTACTGAAACCTGAAAAATTATTAAAATAAAGTACTAAGCATACAGTTCAGAAATTGTTTAACATGTGCTACAAATGCATTTGAAACCCACCTCCCTGCTCTCTTTAGAACTTCAGTTGAACTACCCTATAGAAAAGGAATGTGAAGAAAAATGATCCACCTTAAATCCTTGATTTAAGAATGCTTTCTACACTGTTTGAACAAACTGCCCTGCTGAAAACCTCTTTCCTACTAATATTCAGAAAAAACGGCCATCCCACCTTGGTTTACTCATACTCAACCATAACATGGCCCATTACCACTGGGGAAAACAACTTTTCAATATTAGCATGCAACACCACCCGTTAGCCTTGCCCTTGCTGATCCACCTTAGACCTGTGTAACCAAACAACCACTACTGTCTGGGTAATTCAAATATTGCTCCAATACAACTTTGAAGGCATGCATATACATAATCAATGCTAGCACGGACCACAAAACACAGTCTCTACGAGTAGGAACAGCAGCCTGAAAACCTACCAACATTACTGTCAAAAGAAACCTGGCTAGTGGAAGTCTCATATCAAAAGCAGCCTCTTTCACTCTCTCCCATCCCTTCAGCATCTGCAACACTCCTCAGTGCTCAGTAACATCACTTAAACACATCAATCTCACCATAGCACTAAGGGCTGCTATGTGCATTCTGACTCCATACGTTGCTTCACTCAGCTGACACCGATGAACTAGATCCTGACACACAAGCCTGAATGACCACCTCCTCTGCTCAACAGAGTGGTTGAATAAAAGCCATAAATGATGAAATAGCCGAGCCGTAAGCTTTTCCTGTACCCTGGACCAAGACCTGTACCACTTGCCCACTACTGTCTGCCAGCCTTCCACACTTTCTCTGGCACTGCCACTGAATGTAAATTTGCATTTGGCAACATCTAGTAAAACCCACTGAACTAAAAATGAGACAGTCTATCGGCAAAATGTTTAATTTACCTTTCACATGCTTAGCTGAAATCGTTAAGATGATTCTTAAACCAAGGAAAACTAAATTCCATAACAAGAACTGCACTACATTAAATATGGCTGCCTCATTTTTCTGATGAAAAACACTCTCTGCTTCCTCAGCTTTTCTTGCTTCTCCTACCACAATTGCCCAAATTGGCACCACCTCTAAAAATTCCATGTCCTTCCTTGACTCCTCCGGTCAGTACAATGGCCATTTCACAGCAAACCATTGATCTTTACAAACTGCTGCCATACCTACACTTCTAGCCACATCCATATACAAGTGTAACTCCGCTGAGGAAATCCTTCATCCTGCCAGAAAGACATCCCAAGAAAGTTCACCATAGGCCAACATCCTGTTTTACCATACAACCAAAAAAAAAAAAAAAAAATATATATATATATATATATATATATATATATATGTGTGTGTGTGTGTGTGTGTGTGTATATGTATATGTATACAACAAAAAAAATGTCCAGAGCCCAGAATAAGGTTGCTACCTTTTTCTAAAGGCAGTCAAAATAAACCTTGTGCTGCATCAGTTTCTAAACCTAAAAAAAACCCTTCAACTTTTTTGTCAGTCAATGGCCCTCCTAACTCTTGGCACAACTCAATAAATTTCTGATCGTCTTCTCTTGCTTCTGGCTCATCTTCCTCGACCTGCAAGAAATCAGCTAAATAGTGTACTGCCTGATGCCTGGGGGAACCTTTGTTGCCAGATCCACTGTAAGGATGTGTTAGATTTCTCAGGCATAGCACAGGCCACAGCATAGTCTATGGGCATCACCTTATCAAAACAAAACTTTCCAACTAAACACATACCCGATCTGGGCCAATCAGCCTCACAAATGGGTAGCAATTAAAACTCTACCTCTGTGTCTAACTTAACTAACCATGGATCCTCGAAACCTTTAATAATATAAACACATCATCAAATGAAGCATACTGCACCTCAGCGTATTTCATGGCAATCTGATCATTAACAGATCTACACTCAGGAAATGATGAATGGTGAATTAAACAAAATTCATCTTTTCTTTTCTTGGGCACCAACCCTAGTGGGCAGATACAACATTGTTTTGATTGGGGGTTCTTCAAATGGACCTAACATGCTGCCTGCTTCCATTTTGTGTGAAGCATAGCAGTAGCCACTTCTCCGTGGATATAACTAGCTTCAGATTCTTAGGAATCACCTGATTACTTGAAACCCTTGATCTTATCCCACAACCTAATACTAGTTCTTTAGCTTCTGCCTGATTGAGATAATCTTCCAAAGTCACATAGAGAATCCACACTAAAGGGAGAATGTGAACCCTCACCTCCCTGACAACCCCTGTAAAGGCAACTGACCCCTAGCTCCTTGAAAATCCCCTTGTTCTCTAACGTGACCTACTCCTGGTAGCCCTTGCCTACAACTGTCTAGCTGGCCTAAACCCCCTAAACTACCTTTCTCCATAGCCTCCAAGGACAATCATTGGGTAGGTGTTACTTCCAGACCCAGTGATCTTGAAATTTCCTTAAAGTGATCCAAAAGTGGCAGACTCTCACCCACACTTTAATATTGAGTTGTAGGTATCATATCCCTTGGTGACTATTCACTTGGATGTTGAGTTAGTTCCCCTGACCCTAACAACTCCTGCAGCTTCACCCTGTCACCTGCACTCAACTCTTGAAAAAACCCTGACAATCTCTCTCTTAAATTATCACACAAGCCCTCTAAACCTTCATCCACAGTGACAAAAGGATTACCTCTAGATGGTTGTGAAGCTGCTGCTGCCACAACTGCCTCCTATGTATACATGTGTGTGTGTGTGTGTGTGTGTGTTCAAGTGTGTGAGAGTGTGCTTTTGCCTGACCCCTTCTGGATGTCTCTTGTCTTCCTATCTTACTGTATGCCATTCTCTTTCTCTATCCTCTGTCCTTCTGGTTCTGCATCAGGGTGACTCTCAGCATGCCCTGGCCTTGGATGCTCTGTGGCTGCTTCCTCTTTGAACAAAGCCTCAAGTTGGGCTACTATGTTCACCCACTGATTCTTCAATGCACTAACATCCAGCATCATGTAAAAAGCACAGCTATTGCATTACTAAGCACTAATGACTGCAAAACAATATTATAGCCATCCCCTATACTTTCTGTGCAAACCAACAATCTATGAATAAGAATGTATATAAAATGACCTGCTACTTAAAATGTCTAACTCACTTACTGAACTCCCCCCCCCAACTTACCCCCCAAAACTATCTACCACATACTGTCCTAATATGAATAAATGCCCCCAAAACAAACCATGGACCTATTATCCTAAACAACCTCATAATTAAATTAGTGTGAATAAAGCACTCCATAGACATAATAAGTATAAAGGAAAATAACTGCAGTGCCAAGCAAGTGATACAATATAACAACTGAAACAATAACCCACATTATTTAATTCCTGCACCTTCTAGAAGAATAACTTTATTGGAAACTAAACACTGTTCAAATAACAAACCTCCACACAGGAAAAACAAACTATTCACAACTTAACATAAATTTTGCTAACCATGATTTGTGTGCGTGTGCGCGTGTGTGTGTGTGTGTGTGTGTGTATGCATCTATATAAATATATATATATATATATATATATATATATGTAGTATTATTTTATATAGGCTACCCGCCAATGCAAACATGACTGATTCAGCCATCACTGTACCAGGATGGTACAGCTAATAATCCCCAAATAATCCACAATGACACCTTTCCTCTCGTAAGCACCTGCAGCTGCAAAACCAAACACTTAAACACCACATGAAACAAAAACTAATGGTAAATAATGCTTCAAGCTTCAAGCATACTCCAAACTGCATCTCTGCAACTAAATTAACTTTAACTTTACAAGTAAACTAAAATGAAACCCTACATTATACTAATTATGGGGCATTCCTCCCCTACTATGATGTCATCATGCTTCACTAGTCAAGACCAACTTAACTATCTGGTTGCTCATGGTAACTACATCATGTGAAGGAAAAAAACTCAAACCCCTAGCCATGCTGTGTTACCACATAACAATATCATACTTGAAACAATTAAAAATATAGAACTACTCTGTACATAAAATGGAGAAATTAAAATATTCAGACCTACTTGCATGCTTGCAATGAACTGTGCACCTCTCCATGTCATCCTACACACCTAAAGGCCTGTACATTTTCTCATTACGTCTCTGCTATCTACAGTCCTGCATGCACAGCCAGCAGCAAAGAAAGATATAACATCCCTGAAAACCCACCAAAGGAAATGACTCACTTCATGCTAACTACGGATCCCAATAAACACTAGTACACTGATAAAACTATCACATCTCACTAAAAGAGCCTTCATGCCACAGACCAACAGCTGCAGAAACCATCTTTACTCTGTGCACATAACTCTTAACATAGCATAAGAAATCAAACAAAGCCAAAATAATGGAGAATAATGTCTACAGTTAAGAAAAATTTTAAATATAAATTTAGCAGTTTGCTAGAATAACAGATTTCAAGTAAACATTAATTTACTGAAAGATGAAGACAGAAACTCTAATGTCTGTAATCATTAATCAACTCCACATTCAATGATTTTCCAGTCATCTACAGATTTGTCAGAGGTACAGACCAAAATGAAAGACAAATTTCTGAGCATTCTATGAAAATTTAAACAGTTGAGAGGTATACATCCACAGGTCTGACCCATCCATGCAATGAAAATGACTTTAATCACAATGGAAATAAAGTGTCTTAAAAATACCTCTTTTTATGGCATATAAATGCATAAAATAAATACCATGAATAAACTATAGCACCCATAAATAACCCAATAACATAAAGCAAAGCTGACCACAAAACCACCACTGCCAAAATAACATAAAACATAATTCAAAATAAAAAAATAAAAATTAAAACAGCAATAAATTAACCAAATACCATATGCTAAACAACGTACTTTACAAATACCCCTTACCATCCCCCGTGACTTACATTAACTAGGTAGTGACCAGGATCATAGGAGGTTGCCAGAGGCACTTGGCCCCAACTTAGAGTTTAGACAGCCAAGCACCCAATTCCAGGCTTCCAAAAGGGACACATCATGAATCAAGCAGGTCCCAACAGTATATTTTCCAGTTTTTTATCAGTATCCCATCCAAAGGTAAAAAGATGCTCTGCTTCGCGGAGTCAGGTTGTCTGTGAAAGATGCATAGATTCATGTGTCTCCTGAGTACAAGTCTTGTCTGGGGGAGTCTCTGGCACACAGCCTGTCGCAGGGCGAGGCACGGTTGTTTGCTGGGTTTGGAGATTAGCACAGATGCGTGTGGGTGGGGTCTGTAATCCTGCTGGGTGGGCTCAGAGGCCACTTGACAGGTAGACATCACCCACTCTGTGGTGTCTGTATGAAATTAGGATAAGGGATAAGGCTTATAGTATATCTGTGTATATTAAATGTTTGAGGCCCTGGATCTCCCTCTCTAGCCTGCTCTCTCCTGCTTATGCTGATGACATTTATGAGGGACGTGCCAAATATTGTATTACTCAATAATAGAATAATACAGGGATGATATAGGCTACATAATCCTCTTGTAGGATGATGTTACTGGACTTATGTCCTCATTATGTGTCATGTAGAAGGCTTTCTGTACAATGGAAGCAAAATTGTTGTAATAAGTTCAATTTGTAATCAATCTTGTTGCTCCGACCCTCTACCATATCAATTATGCGTTATTATTTGGTTATTAATAATGTGTTTTAATGTATCTCCCCATGTAGGACCCAAGGAATGATGACATTTTTTTTTTTCATTTTGTTTTCTGCATTCAGCCATTTGTCTGAGTTTGGTCTTTTGGTTGAGTGTCTGGGAACAGTCCACATCACTAGGACTGATGCCAGCAGCCTACTGATCATCTGTGCACTCTTTGCAGCCATAGCTCACTGGAGGTGGCCTGCACCCTCTCAAAAAAGTATATCAAATAACAGATGCCCCAAGACCGAACTCTCACAATGGCTGCTTCTGTTCAGGTCTCTACTGCTTGAGGTGGCTTCCCCTATTTTGACAACATGGGTTCTATCAGTGAACCAGTTTGCTACCCATCTCATAACATATAGATTGATGCCTAGTTGAGTTAGTCTATTATTTATTAAGTGGGAATAGTGTCAATGGCTTTGGCCAGCAGCTGGTAAGTGGTGTGTGTGATCTTCCCCCCTTCCATGACTTTTGGTGTGACTATTTCAAAAGAAGTCGATCAATTTGTAGACACATGACTCCCTTGAGGAAGCCAAACTGTGTGGTATCTAGTGTTTGGAGGTTGCCAGTGTCCTTACTAATGAGGTCCATGAGAATCTGTTCCATGGCCTTGCAGATCAGGCTAGTTAGGCTGATGGGTCTATAATTTCCTGGATTGGTGGATGCTCCACCTTTGTGTAAAGGGATAACAGTGGCTTTCCTCCACTCAGCTGAGATGAAGCCAGTACTCAGGCTTTGGTTGAATAGGGTGTCTAATGGTGCTGCAAGTTCCTGCTTGAGTTCATGTAGGATGCAACCTTGGATGTTATCAGGTCCCAGGTAGGCTGTATTTTTTGTCTTTGAGAGAGCAGTGATGACCTGTTCCCTACATATAAGGGGAAGGGGGTAGGTACTGGGGAGATCCTGATTTACTGATGGGGGCAGAGGTAAAGTTTTCATTGAATCTGTCAGCCAGCAAGTTTGCTATATCTACGGCATTTGCATAAGTGGTGTCCTTAACCATCAGTTCTGAACAGATCTGGGCGCTTCCTTTGGGGTTGCGGACATATGTGAAGAAGGCCTTATGATTGTCTCTAGTAGATGTGGCCAATCTGAACTCTAAGTTGGCTTTGGAGGATTTCACTAGTGCTCTTATTTGCTTGTTCAGGCTAAGGAGACATTGCTTCCAATTGGGTACCTGCTCCTTCCTGGTCTTGGATAGCCATTTTTTCCTTTTGTTATAGAGTTTATTTATTGCAGATGTCCACCAGACAGGTTTACTGATGATTTAGTCTTATCGGGTATTCCTGATTCTAATGCATCTATATAAATGCTCATATAGTGCTTTGGTGTAGTTTTGGATATTGGTGCCAGTTCCTACAGAGGAGGAGGGGGCTGTGAAGCTGTTTATAGCATCACTTAGGAGGCTGTAATCAGTTTTGAAGAAGTTTTTATGTCTGATCCTAGCTAGAGGGGGGTTGAGGGAGATGGTGACTTTAAAAGGGACCGCTTTGTGGGCAGATCTTACCAGGGAGGATGATACTATAGGGATGCTGCAGTGGTTACTCATGGTTAACACCAAGTCCAAGATATTATCACCTCTTGCGGGGGTATCAACTAGCTGTTCCAAGGCATTTGCATTAGCAAAATCAAGGAATCCCTGGGCATTTGTGTTCTGGCATGAGTAGTTCTTCCATTCTATGTTTGGGAAGTTAGTCACCCAGGATCAGGGTAAAGGGTTGAATCTTGATAGATTCGAACAGGTCCAAATAGGTAGATTGGGCATCTTAAGTCAGATTTTGGGGGCTGGTAGCTAGCTATGATTTGAATAGGGGTCTTGTCAATGGTTAACTGCACCTGGAGTGTCTCCTGTGTGTCATACTGTTTAACCAGCCTGGAGGTGTGTATGTCTTTAATGTATATCGAAACTCTACCTCCTTTCGCTTTACTGCCCACAGTTTGAGGTCTGAATGTATGATAGGATGGGTAACCGGGTAAGGCTGGGGTGCTCTCCACAGCTTTGAACCAGGTTTCTGTGACTGCACATATGTCATCAGTGAATTCACTGTAGTACATTAAGGTAGAATAATAGGCTTGAAAATATAGAGTCAGACTTATGTTTTCATATATGCATTTAGTTTCAGGGAAAGACAATTCATTAGAAAGGAAAGATAAAGCATGAGATGTGCAGAAATACAGAATGTTTGTTTCTCAAGGGAAAGATGTACTTGCAATGGAATGCTAGATAAGGCACATGCAAGACAAGGTTTGGGAAACCAAGGCTAAAGAGGCAAGTAAAATATTACAGGGTTTTTGGTATATGAGAATTTACTTCAGAGACAGTCAGTGAAGTTATAAGTTAGTTTAGATTAACATACAGAAAAGATTAAATATCCAGCAGTTTAGAATATTAGTTAGCTTTTGGACTTGTATGTAAAAAGGTATCTACAATACAGACACTTGAGCCTGAGTACAGAAGACAGGTCAAATAAAGAATGTTTCAGTTTATATTATTCAGGATAATCAGAATATACGTGCAGAAACCTTGGATATATTTAGCAGCACTGTTATTAACCAGAATTCCAGCATTTCTACAGACTATTATTGTTTATCAGCACTGTTAATGAAGACAGTATCCAGATATTGTAAACATCTAATAAAGCCTTATTAACCAAAATGCAGTGTTTGCAGAATTCATTCTGAAAAGTACAAAAGACTTGGCCCATAAAGGAGAGTCTGGCACTTATTCAGCACAAGTTTGTGTAATTAACATATAAAGATTTTCATTCCACTCTCGTGCAAGTTGCATCCAGTTAATTCCTGTATACTACAGTCTTATCAATTATTTCACTTACCTTTGCTGCTGCAGAGAAAACTACCTGTACCACAAACTCTGGTCGCTTGGATGTAGGTAAAATGAACAGATGTATGTATTCTAAATATCTACACCAAAGAGACCAGGCCACACTCAGTCTTATATAATCCCCCTGTCCTTGACAACTTTCCTACACTAACCTAGCTCACTTTCTCCTAACCCCACCCCTATTTTAACTCTCACACTGCCCTCACCTAGAAATACCAAAGCAGGTGTATATGTTCCAATACATTTGCTTTGGCAAACTAAATTTGGAATGATGATAACATTTCCAGTATTGGTTCATAGGTTTATAGGTGTTTACTAGGCCAACAACCAAAAGGGCCTTTTTAAGCCTAGCCATCCATCCCAAATCTCTGACAACTTCTGATACCCTTGATAAGTGTAAACACGGGCCTGGGAGTTGAACCATTTACAGGTTACTTGTTTGCATTAGAGACATAGGTGCCAAACCAGGGATTAATTTCCGGTTTCTCATCCAATTGTCCAAGTTGCACATGAATTGGGTTAGGGAGGAACTCTGATTCACATGGATAGGTAGCCTGTTTTATAGACACGGTAGTCTCTGGGATACATACCTGTCTCTCCAGCAGGTCCTATTTATATCACAGGCAAGGTTTAAGTCTTTAGAGCAGGTAATTCTGGTACTGTTTGTTTTGTGGATATATTCACACTGAAAAGCACCACCAATTACTCTGCAACGACATACCTGATACACAAAGTCCCAAGCAAAACAAGCTACAGAAAGAGTATACAGTACTTAAAGTGATTTGGTAGGAAATAACTAGTTTTAACATTTTTGGCTTTATTTTTATTAATGTCAATCATGCTGTTATATATTTGAACCCTAGAAAGCTTCACAATTTGATTATGTCTGAGTAAATACTTCATCTGTTTACCATAGGTTCATCGAAGGTTACTAGGCTATCGGCACAAGGGCCTTTATAAGGCTAGCCATGTTATACCCTTGTTCTCTTATTGACCAAGTTGTATGGCTGATATATTTGCAGTGCGAGTCTATGATCAGCATCAACTACCCCTTATCCAAGAGGAATGTAGGTGACACCATCTGAGGCAAATTTACAGTCTCCCATTCAGTTGTCAAAGTTATGTTTAAATAGGTTCATTGAGGAGCTCTGTTTTAAGTAAATTGGGAGTTTTGCCAGAGGAGTGACAATCTCTGAGAGACATATCTGTCTCTCCAGCATGTCCTGTTAATTTTGCAGGCTAGGTTTAAGATCTGTAGAGGAAATCCTGTTCTATTTGACTTGTGGATGTGCAACATTTCCATTAGGGAAGGGTCTGAGACTGCTCTGTAGGCCAGGCACAAGTTGCCTCTCAGCAGCCTATAAGATACAGTACAATGACAGGTTCGTCAGTCTGTTTATGTAGGTCATATGATGAAGGCCCTGAATTTTCTTGGTGAGAAACCTCTGGGATCTCTCCAGCTGCTGCAGGTGTCTGGTGAGGTACATAAAGAAGGGACCATTGGACTCCATTAGTTGTCTGATGAGGGATGAGTACAGGGAGTTGTAACATCCTTAGCTCTAGATGCGATGCCCTTGCTTATGAGATGTGCAACATAAATGGCCTTCCTTATCATTGTGGACACATGATAATCAAAGTTAAGATTGCTATCAACCCGTGTTACCAAATTTCTCACCACAGGGTTTGAGCCTACATTAGCCCTGCTAATGTTGTAATTTGCAGGGATGTCCTCTTTGCTGAAAGAGATAAACTAAATGCAAAAAAATGTGTTACGTCCTTGGCTTTGACGCCAGTCATGTATCTGTGCAAGCCCTTTTTGTACTATGTCAACATCACTGAGGACTCAATGACTGCACACAGTTTGAAGCCATTGGTGAACTTGATAAGCCACAGTCCATCAATTTTCACCTGGACTTCTGAGAAATAGATTCCAAAGAGTAGGAGGCCCAGCACAGATCCTTGTGGTACACCACTAGTAACTGTTCATCTGGTGGAGGTGGAATCCTCTATTTTGACTGCATTTGTTCTGTTTGTGAGCCATCTGGCTACCCATCTAGTGACATATGGGTTAATTCCCAGATGGGTGAGTTTCTCAATGATGTCTGAGTGGGGGGATTTTGTCAAAAGCCTTGGCTAAGTCAAGATAGGCTGTATGTACTGTTTTGTCTTCATCCATGGCTTGGGTGCCATTCTCAAAGAAGTCCACCAGGTTTAATAAGTATGATCTACCCTTAATGAAGCCAAATTGAGTTAGGTCAAGAGTTTGAAGATCACCTGTGTCTTTGTTGATAAGGTCTCTCGCTTTTTAATTTCTCCAAATCCTTTGGATTATTAATACCATGACAGGAATGGACCCCATTCCTAAGTCAAAGTACGATTAAAGTTCATGAAATTAGTATTGTTTCAATCTTTGATGTCAGCCAAAAGTGCTCTTTGCAGCACCCACAATTTGCCCAGTAATGACTCCTTCTGCAATTCTTATGGGGTTACATGTATTGGTAATGTATCTAAAATATGACTGTAAATTCTTTTTTATAAGGCCCATTGCTTCTACTACTTTTGGAACTGTCTGGGTATCTTTCTTCCACATTGCTCTCATTTCTACCTGCAGATCCTGGTATTTTATGACTTTGTGTCTCCCTGCATACAAGACACTGTAGTCACTGGGTGTGGCAATTTCAATGATTGATGCTACTTTTGTCTTCTTTTCTTGGCCCACTATATCTGGTTTTATAGCAACTACCTTTTTAACTGTTGGTAATGGGTGATCCCATGTGATATAAACTTTATAATTTTCTATAATGCTTTGTGGCTTATGTTTCCAGTATTTTTCAGCCACTTCGATACCATAATGTTTGCACAATCTCCAATGCAACAGTCTCGCCACATTATTATGCCTTTCAGTATGCAGTCCTTCTGCAACCAGCAACAAGGTTTGTAACCATTTCCAATTCGGTTTTACAAAACCTACATTTGTCTGTTTCTCCCACATGTTCAATGGACTTTGTAAACCAGCATGGACGTAGCCCACTATCTTGGACTGCCAATATTAACCTTTCATTTTTTGGTTTGAATTCTCCTCTCCTTAACCATTCCGGCATTCGTTCCTGATCAACACGAGGTTCTTCCAGAAGTTTTCTATACTTGCAACTATATTTATGTTTTTTCCACATTTCTTGCCTTCTCATCTGGTCCTTCACTTTATATTCTTTCTTTTGTTTTTTTGCACATTCAGTTGATGCCTGTTTTTTGTCTACTTCTGGTTTGATTTCCATTCCTGCTTGAAGTCAATATGCTTCTGCTAAATTAATTACAGAAGTCATCTTAAATTTATTCTCCTCATATTTCAAAACTTCCACTACATTTGGATCTTGTGAGGTCAGTAGATATGTGTGGAGTCCCATGATTGCAGATTTATACATGTAATCAATTTCAAGGAGGCCCATCCCTCCTTCGAAATGGGGAATATATAATCTTGGTATACACTGATTTTTATAGATCATTTGGTGAACATGAAGCATCCTTCTTGTTTTAATATCTAATCTAGCCAACATATTTTGGAGCCAGTCAGTCACTTCAAAACTGTAAGTTAGGACAGGAAGAGCAAAATGATTTATAGCTTGGATCTTGTTCCTAGATGTCAGTGCTGTTTCTCAGGATTAATTTAAGTGTTCTAAAGTATTCCTTACTGAGTTTTATTTGCATTTGTTCATGTTTTATTACTGATCCTTCATTAATTCCCAAGTACTTGTACACTCCTTCTTGCTCAACTTCTTTTATATCACATTCTTGTCCCAAACTGATATTTTCCTGGTGCTGCAGTTTTCCTGCTATAAAAGTTGCTTTGCACATTTATCAAGACCAAATGACATTCTAATATCATCTGAAAATGTTTTGACAACCTGCAGCTGTGCTTTCAGTTCCTCATCTGATGAGCTATACAGTTTTAATTCATCAACAAACAGAACATGAGAAGTCATTAGACTTTATTGTTTTCTAGGAGGCAAACTGTAGCCATGGCCTAAGCTGTTAAGTAAACAGTTTAATGGATTAATGGCAAGGCAGAATAGCAATGGTGACAGAGTGTCACCCTGGAATATCCCCCTTTGGATTTTTATCTCTGGGATAATAATCTGTCCTTTATCATGGCTTAATTGCAAAGTGATCTGCCACTATTTCATAGTTACTGTAATGTAATCAATCAGTGTAGGATGTACCTTTTACATTTTTAAGCACTCTTATCAATGAATGTGAGATACTATCAAATGCTTTTTTGTAGTCAAGCCATGCCATACTTAGATTCTTCTCCTTTTTACAGTTCTCCACTATAACTTTATCTAACAAATGATCCTTTGTTCCATATGACTTTCTTTTATTGCCCTTTTGTTCTACTGCCATAATTTAGTTTTCTTCTAAATGACTATAAATTATATTGGCATCAATTCCCATGTATAGTTTACATGTTGTCAGAAGGCAAGTTATTGGTCTATAACTTTTAGGATAGCTTGCAGGTTCACTCTTCCATAAGACCATTGTTTTGCCTGTTTTTAGCCAGTGGGGTGTCTGTTTGGGGTGTGCATATAAATAATTCTTACTCGTGGCTAAATCCTCATCCAAAGATGTTAATAATTTTAACCAAAAGTTAGGTACTGCATCTGGGCCTGGCTTTTTCCAGTTAGAGGCTTTTCTTAACTTTGTTTCAATCTCTCTAGCTGTTACTTCATCCCATTTCATATCCTGTACCTTTAAACTTCTTATTCTTTATTTTACTACTTCTATCCATTTAGCGTCTTTGTTATATTCCACAGGATCTTCATAGATACTTCTCTAAAATGTATCTACTTCCTCTTTTTTGGTGGTCTTTCAATTCCTTTTACCTTATTTCCCAATTCTCTATAACATTTTTGGGTCATAAATAAATTGCTTATTTTGTAATTTTCCCTTATATTTAAAAGTGCATCTTCAAAGTTTTTCCAGCTGTGCTGAAATTTTTAGTTTATTTGTGATAGTGCATTATAGATCCTGGTCTGTTCTAATACTGTGCATTGTTTTAATCACATCTATCTTGGTATTTTTTTGATCTATTCACTCTTCTATAATCTTCTAACAGTGATGCTTTTTAACTGCTTTATAGTTTTCTCTATTTGATACTTCCATGATGGTATTCAATTTCTCCCCTTCCTTTCCCTCACTACCCTGTGTTCTTTTGATAGAACATTATCAGTTATTAATTTAGCAGCACAGTAGTATATCCTGTTTACTTCTGTTAATCACATGGATCTCTATGGACAGTCCTAATTACTGCATTCATTTGTTTTATCAAACTTCTTACTTTGTGGGTTTTATTGACCTTCTGCAGTCTATTTCTCTCATTGATTTTAATATATCTATCCATGTCCATTAAATCAAGCAACTCTTCTCTTAGCTCCTTTTCTTCCAAACTGAGGGCACATCCCTTGTTTTCAGTTTTCTGTGGGCATTCTAAAGAAAGTTCTATATTATCTTCCTGTGGCACACTCTCTTCAATTTCATCCTGTGTCATCATCTATTGCTCTGTCATATGGGAACTCACTGGCCTATCACTGCTCAATATTAACTGCATCAAAGTTTTCAGAGCTTCTTGTTTCTTTCCTTGCTGTCTAGCTTCAAGTGAATGTTTATACTGGTTTCTTGCGGAATGCTCCAAAATATCTTGATATGGCACCTGACCAATTGCTTCTGATTCCATTGGTTTTCCCTTAATTTGGATATCTATTGCTTTATCCTGTTGTGGTAGATTTTCTACACTGAATCATTCTCTTTGCAGGTGCTCCATAAGATCAATTTCTATTTCTTTAACTTCTCCATTACTAATCTCTTTTTCTACTTTTTCTCTTAGTCTTTTTATTTGTCCTGTTAATTTTGCAGGCTAGGTTTAAGTGCTCTTCACAAAATTCCACAATGTGCCCAGTAATGACTCCTTCTGCAATTCTTATGGGGTTACATGTATTGGTAATGTATCTAAATATGACTGTAAATTCTTTTTTATAAGGCCCATTGCTCCTACTACTTTTGGAACTGTCTGGGTATCTTTCTTCCACATTGCTCTCATTTCTACCTGCAGATCCTGGTATTTTATGACATTGTGTCTCCCTGCATGCAAGACACTGTAGTCACTGGGTGTGGAGATTTCAATGATCAATGCTACTTTTGTCTTCTTTTCTTGGCCCACTATATTAGCAACTACCTTTTTAACTGTTGGTAATGGGTGATCCCATGTGATATAAACTTCATAATTTTCTATGATGCTTTGTGGCTTATGTTTCCAGTATTTTTCAGCCACTTTGATACCACAATGTTTGCACAATCCCCACTGCAACAGTCTCACCACATTATTATGCCTTTCAGTATGCAGTCCTTCTGCAACCAGCAACAATGTGTGTAACCGTTTCCAATTCGGTTTTACAAAACCTACATTTGTCTGTTTCTCCCACATGTTCAATGGACTTTGTAAACCAGCATGGACGTAGCCCACTATCCTGGACTGCCAATATTAACCTTTCATTTTTTGGTTTGAATTCTCCTCTCCTTAACCATTCCGGCATTCGTTCCTGATCAACACGAGGTTCTTCTAGAAGTTTTCTATACCTGCAACTATATTTATGTTTTTTCCACATTTCTTGCCTTCTCATCTGGTCCTTCACTCTATATTCTTTCTTTTGTTTTTTTTGCACATTCAGTTGATGCCTGTTTTTTGTCTATGTCTGGTTTGATTTCCATTCCTGCTTGAAGTCAATATGCTTCTGCTAAATTAATTACAGAAGTCATCTTAAATTTATTCTCCTCATATTTCAAAACTTCCACTACATTTGGATCTTGTGAGGTCAGTAAATATGTGTGGAGTCCCATGATTGCAGATCTATTCATGTAATCAATTTCAAGGAGGCCCATCCCTCCTTCGAAATGGGGAATATATAATCTTGGTATACACTGATTTTTAAAAATCATTTGGTAAGCATGAAGCATCCTTCTTGTTTTAATATCTAATCTAGCCAACATTTTTTGGAGCCAGTCAGTCACTTCAAAACTGTAAGTTAGGACAGGAAGAGCAAAATGATTTATAGCTTGGATCTTGTTCCTAGATGTCAGTGCTGTTCTCAGGATTAATTTAAGTGTTCTAAAGTATTCCTTACTGAGTTTTATTTGCATTTGTTCATGTTTTATTACTGATTCTTCATTAATTCCAAAGTACTTATACACTCCTTCTTGCTCAACTTCTTTTATATCACATTATTGTCCCAAACTGATATTTTTCTGGTGCTGCAGTTTTCCTGCTTTAAAGGTTGCTTTTGCACATTTATCAAGACCAAATGACATTCTAATATCATCTGAAAACGTTTTGACAACCTGCAGCTGTGCTTTCAGTTCCTCATCTGATGAGCTATACAGTTTTAATTCATCAACAAAGAGAACACGAGAAGTCATTAGACTTTATTGTTTTCTAGGAGCCAAATTGTAGCCATGGCCTAAGCTGTTAAGTAAACAGTTTAATGGATTAATGGCAAGGCAAAATAGCAATGGTGACAAAGGAGTCACCCTGGAATATCCCCATTTGGATTTTTATCTCTGGGATAATAATCTGTCCTTTATCATGGCTTAATTGCAAAGTGGTCTGCCACTATTTCATAGTTACTGTAATGTAATCAATCAGTGTAGGATGTACCTTATACATTTTTAAGCACACTTTTATCCATGAATGTGAGATACTATCAAATACTTTTTTGTAAAACAAAAACTGAATGAAATATGTAAGGAGAACATACCACTCTGGACACAGAAATAAATATAAAGTTAGCGCTTTAGTTTATAAAATATATAAACTTCTTCAGACAAAAGTATACAGGAAATAAACCATTTAAATAAGCATTCAAGAAGTGACATCATTTCCCATTCAAAGAAAAAAGTCACAATAAAAGTCCCATTAAACATCAAAACAAAAGACATGCCTCAAAATAAGATATCCAACTATACAATAGACCCATTGAACAAAACTTTAAATAAAATCCTAAACACTACAAATATATGCATAAAATATATATAGTAAAGAGAGAATATTTAAATAATTGACTACAAAAATACAATAATAAATGTTATCTACATAAAGACTTCAGTTTCAAAACACTCATGATAGAAATAGTGTCATTCAGTCCAGGTGAAACTAAAGAGTTCAACTTAAGTTGCCATAAAAGTTCTTTCTCCTCAAGTTGCAAGGAAGTCGGACCTCCCCTAATGTTTTCAACAACCCTATCAATGATTAAAAATCAAAATTCATGTGTGGGAAAGGCCAAAATATGTCTAGCCAGGGCATTTGTAATATTTGCTTTAGAAATGGCGTAAAAATGTTCATAAATTGATTTTAAAAACCCTATCAGTTTTGCCAACATAAAAGGCGGGCAATTCTGACATAATGCCAAGTAGACCACCCTCTTGTGTTACAGTTGTATTTATCCGTTAAGTAATATTTTTCTTATTGATCATAAACATGTTGGTAGCATAAACTTACACCAACGGCATGATCCACATTTAAACATCCCACAATGTGGGCGGTGACATTTATAATTTACTGTTTCAAGGATAGTTTTTAAGTTCCTACCTTTTTTAAAAGTTACAAGAGGCCTTTCACCCACATAATTTCTTGTTGTACTATCCTCAACTAAAAAGTACCAGTTCTTAAAGATGATATCCCTCAATAAGGGAGCATCCTTAGAAAAAGTGGCAATAAAACTCAAATTTCCATAGTTATTGTTATTTTCATGCTCAAATTGCTGTGTTAAAGGAATCAGTGTGTTAGGTGGATCCATCATAACATTAACACACTCAAGATTCTCATTTCCAGATGGAATAACACAACTTAGAATTGGTGTAAAGTAACCATATGTCCTTTTAGATGTAACCTCAAAAATGAGTTCATCCAATAAGTTAATAGGGTAACCTCTTTTCATAAACATGCCCCTTAATAAACTACACTCATCCAAAAAATCTTCATCTAAAGTTACCATCCTAGCTGCCCTAACTAGTTGTCCCTTAACAACTCCCTTCTTCTGATGGAAGGGGTGGCAGCTAGAAAAATGGAGGAATGCATTTGAGTAAGTGGGTTTTCAAAAAATCCTAGATGTAAGTGTGTGTAAAACAAAATTTTTGACTAATTTTGCATCTAAAAATGAAGTTTCTTTTTCTTGAAAGTCCCAAGTGAAGTCCAAGAAATCAGTAAAATCAGTAACTTTTTCAATAAATGATGCTGCGGAATGTCTATCACCCTTCCAAAGAATAAAAATATCATCCAAATAATGGGTATATAAAGCAGCCTTACTCTGGAAAACAGGGTCTTTAAATAAAAAATGTGTTTCCCAAAATGCCATTACTGTATTGGCAAAGGTTGCACCACAGGGAGATCCCATGGCTACACCTGTTTGTTGCAAATAGAATTTATATTCAAAAAGGAAATAATTGTTAGCTAAAACAAGTTCCAATAAATATATGACCAAATCAATAACATGCCCATCCATTTTCTGGTCCAACATAAAATCCCTAACCCATTCACATCCAAGGTCTTGTGGTATACAAGTGTACAAGTCACAAACATCGATGGTAAAAAAATTTAAATTTTCCTCAAAAGGAAAACTATTTAAAGAATCCAAAAAAGCCCAGGAATCCTTGCAAATTTGTTTTTGATTTTTTAGTAAATCTTTTAGTTTACAGTCAATGAATTTGGCACACCCATAAGTGATAGATTGCCTACCATTGATGATCGGACGAAAAGGGGGTTTATTTAAATTCTTATGGACTTTTGGCAACCCAAATAATGTAGGAATAACTGGGTGTGTAATATTAAGAAAATTAAATAAGTCAATGTCAATGCAGCCTTCAATGAATAAGTCATTAATGAAACCGTTAAATTTACGATAGGCTCCATTAATTTCATTAAGAGAAACACATACATAAGCTGCACTGTCCAAAACAAGCAACATATTAGTTGTATAATCAGCCTTATCCATAAAGGCCAAACCACCCCCTTTATCTGGTTTACATATTTGTATATTAGCAAACTTTAGGCTGTTCAAAGCATCTTTTTCCTCGAAAGTAAGATTGTCATCCAAAGAATTAACTGGATAATGTACATTTAATAAACTTCTAAAGTCATTCTCACAATTTTTTTTTTTTTTTTTTTTTTAAAAGGCTGCTTTATATACCCGTTATTTGGATGATATTTTTATTCTTTGGAAGGGTGATAGACATTCCGCAGCATCATTTATTGAAAAAGTTACTGATTTTACTGATTTCTTGGACTTCACTTGGGACTTTCAAGAAAAAGAAACTTCATTTTTAGATGTAAAATTAGTCAAAAATTTTGTTTTACACACACTTACATCTAGGATTTTTCGAAAACCCACTTACTCAAATGCATTCCTCCATTTTTCTAGCTGCCACCCCTTCCATCAGAAGAAGGGAGTTGTTAAGGGACAACTAGTTAGGGCAGCTAGGATGGTAACTTTAGATGAAGATTTTTTGGATGAGTGTAGTTTATTAAGGGGCATGTTTATGAAAAGAGGTTACCCTATTAACTTATTGGATGAACTCATTTTTGAGGTTACATCTAAAAGGACATATGGTTACTTTAAAACAATTCTAAGTTATGTTATTCCATCTCGAAATGAGAATCTTGAGTGTGTTAATGTTATGATGGATCCACCTAACACACTGATTCCTTTAACACAGCAATTTGAGCATGAAAATAACAATAACTATGGAAATTTGGGTTTTATTACCACTTTTTCTAAGGATGCTCCCTTATTGAGGGATATCATCTTTAAGAACTGGTACTTTTTAGTCGAGGATAGTACAACAAGAAATTATGTGGGTGAAAGGCCTCTTGTAACTTTTAAAAAAGGTAGGATTTTAAAAACTATCCTTGAAACAGTAAATTATAAATGTCACCACCCACATTGTGGGATGTTTAAATGTGGATCATGCCGTTGGTGTAAGTTTATATGCGTTACCAACATGTTTATGATCAATAAGAAAAAATATTACTTAACGGATAAATACAACTGTAACACAAGAGGGGTGGTCTACTTGGCATTATGTCAGAATTGCCCGTCTTTTTATGTTGGCAAAACTGATAGGGTTTTTAAAAATCGAATTTATGAACATTTTTACACCATTTCTAAAGCAAATATTACAA
Organism: Protopterus annectens; assembly: GCF_019279795.1. Lineage (NCBI taxonomy): Eukaryota > Metazoa > Chordata > Ceratodontiformes > Protopteridae > Protopterus > Protopterus annectens. Next base: position 637,099,524 of record NC_056750.1, read on the forward strand.
ATGCCCTGGCTAGACATATTTTGACCTTTCCCACACATGAATTATGTTTTTTAATCATTGATAGGGTTGTTGAAAACATTAGGGGAGGTCCGACTTCCTTGCAACTTGAGGAGAAAGAACTTTTATGGCAACTTAAGTTGAACGCTTCAGTTTCACCTGGACTGAATGACACTATTTCTATCATGATTGTTTTGAACCTGAAGTCTTTATGTAGATAACATTTATTATTGTATTTTTGTAGTCAATTATTTAAATATTCTCTCTTTTCTATATATATATTATGCATATATTTGTAGTGTTTAGGATTTTATTTAAAGTTTTGTTCAATGGGTCTATTGTGTAGTTGGATATCTTATTTTGAGGCATGTCTTTTGTTTTGATGTTTAATGGGACTTTTATTGTGACTTTTTTCTTTGAATGGGAAATGATGTCACTTCTTGAATGCTTATTTAAATGATTTCCTGTATACTTTTGTCTGAAGAAGTTTATATATTTTATAAACGAAAGCGCTAACTTTATATTTATTTCTGTGTCCAGAGTGGTATTTTCTCCTTACATATTAAATACTTTTTTGTAGTCAAGCCATGCCATACTTAGATTCTTCCCCTTTTTACAGTTCTCCACTATAACGTTATCTAACAAATGATCCTTTGTTCCATATGACTTTCTTTTATTGCCCTTTTGCTCTACTGCCATAATTGAGTTTTCTTCTAAATGACTATAAATTATATGTGAATCAATTCCCATGTATAGTTTACATGTTGTCAGAAGGCAAGTTTTTGTCTATAACTTTTAGGATAGGTTGTAGGTTCACTCTTACGTAAGACCATTGTTTTGCCTGTTGTTAGCCGGTGTGGTGTCTGTTTGGGGTGCACATCTAAATAATTCTTACTCGTGGCTAAATCCTCATCCAAAGATGTTATTAGTTTTAACCAAAAGTTAGGTACTGCATCTGGGCCTGGGGTTTTCCGGTTAGTGGCTTTTCTTAACTTTGTTTCAATCTCTCTAGCTGTTACTTCATCCCATTTCATATCCTGTACTTTTAAACTTCTTATTCTTTCTTTTACTACTTCTATCCATTTAGCATCTTTGTTATATTCCACAGGATCTTCATAGATACTTCTCTAACATGTATCTACTTCCTCTTTTTTGGTGGTCTTTCAATTCCTTTTACCTTATTTCCCAATTCTCTATAACATTTTTTGGGTCATAACTAAATTGCTTATTTTGTAATTTTCCCTTATATTTATCAGTGCATCTTCAAAGTTTTTCCAGCTGTGCTGAATTTTTTAGTTTATTTGTGATAGTGCATTATAGATCCTGGTCTGTTCTAATACTGTGCATTGCTTTAATCACATCTATCTATCTTAGTATTTTTGTTGATCTATTCCCTCTTCTATAATCTTCTAACAGTGATGCTTCTTAACTGCTTTATAGTTTTCTCTATTTGATACTTCCATGATGGTATTGAATTTCTCCCCTTCCTTTCCCTCACTACCCTGTGTTCTTTTGATAGAACTTTATCAGTTATTCATTTAGCAGCACAGTAGTATATCCTGTTTACTTCTGTTAATCACATGGATTTCTATGGACAGTCCTAATTACTGCATTCATTTGTTTTATCAAACGTCTTACTTTGTGGGTTTTATTGACCTTCTGCAGTCTATTTCTCTCATTGATCTTAATATATCTATCCATGTCCATTAAATCAAGTAACTCTTCTCTTAGCTCATTTTCTTCCAAACTGAGGGCACATCCCTTGTTTTCAGTTTCCTGTGGGCATTCTAAAGAAAGTTCTATATTATCTTCCTGTGGCACACTCTCTTCAATTTCATCCTGTGTCATCATCTATTGCTCTGTCATATGGGAACTCACTGGCCTATCACTGCTCAATATTGACTGCAAAGTTTTCAGAGCTTCTTGTTTCTTTCCTTGCGGTCTAGCTTCAAGTGAATGTTTATACTTGTTTCCTGTGGAATGCTCCAAAATATCTTGATATGGCACCTGACCAATTGCTTCTGGTTCCATTGGTTTTCCCTTAATTTGGATATCTATTGCTTTATCCTGTTGTGGTAGATTTTCTACACTGAATCATTCTCTTTGCAGGTGCTCCATAAGATCAATTTCTATTTCTTTAACTTCTCCATTACTAATCTCTTTTTCTACTTTTCCTCTTAGTCTTTTTATTTTCTTGTATTATAATGTTTTCCATATCCGGATTCCTTTGCCTGTATTTCTCTTCAAATATCTTTGGTGCAGCTCTTTTTGCATTGGTTAATTTTGCTTTTTCCTTTGCATAAATATTACGCCATATTAAATCTATTTTCCTTTCCCATGTCCATATTTCTTCTTCACATGTCTCCTGATCTTCTTGCTTTTCCTTATTCTGTGGACCCACTCCATCATGCAATGATGTAGTCTGTGTTAGACCTTCTACATTAAATCCTTCACTTCACAGACACTCCATGACTTCAACTTTTATTTCCTTGACTTCTGCTTTACTAATCTCCTTTTCTACATTCCATCTTTGTTGTATTAATTTTTGTGAAATTTTCCATATCTGGATGTCTTTGCCTGTATTTCTCTTCGAATATCTTTGGGCTGCCTTCTCTATATTAGTTAACTTGGCTTTCTCCTTTGCATAAATATTGCACCATATCAAATCTCTCTTTCTCATGTCCATATTTATTTTTTATATTTTTCAAATATCTCTAGGTTTTGTTGTTTATATTTTCTCACTTCCTCAGATGCTTCTTTTTCCAAAGAGATCAAAGTTTCTTAATCTACATACTATTTTTAAAAAATCTGTTATATTAATGAACACAAATTTTTATTTGAAGCTTCTGACAGTTTTTTCTGCAGAAATATTTTTCTTTCCTCTAATTTCTCTCAATCATTTTGTATATCTTGTGTCTGGAAATTCTGGGTTTTTTACATAATAGTAACAATACAAAACTTATTTCTCATCCTCAATAGTCCACTCTATCATCTTTATGTCTCTTCTTTGGCCAATCAATTTTTGTGGCCTGCTACTTCCTTCTACAATGGGGGGGGGGAGCATCCTCCGCCTGGGCCTGGCCTTGCCTAGCCCCACTGTAGGAATGTTTCCATATTTTGAGGATTCTACACTGTTATTATTTCTAGTCCTGGCACCAGTGCACCTACCAGGATTCGGCACATTTTTATCCTGGGTGTTGTGCAACCAGCTATCTTTTTTTTGACTTACATCTGTCCATGATATATGCTATATAAATACAGTCTATATATCAGTGTCGCCCTGGTGAGCTTTTGTGAAAAACAGTTTCCACCTTGCGAAGATACTCACCAAGACTTGAGGATGAATTTAATTTCAGCACTACTACTCTTCTTTGCTTGCTGACTTTCCATCTCTCCATTAGGACCCCATAATGATTCTCTTTATGGCCTTGCAGATAAGGCTGGTTAGGCTTATGGGTCTATAGTTCCCAGGATCAGTTGATGGACCCCCTTTATGCAAGGGAATTACTGTTGCTGTTTTCCACTCTGCTGGGATGAAGCCAATACTTAGACTGAGGTTGAAGAGCGTGCCAAGTGGTTCTGCAAGGTCCTGTTTTAGACCATTTAGTAAGGAGACTGGGATATCACCTGGTTCCATAGAGGCCATGTTTTTGGCCATGGAGAGTGCAATTATGACCTACTCTTTGGAGATGCTAGGTAGAAGACTGGTGACAACTATGCTTTGGGGGTATTTCTGGTGGCGACAGGGGGGTAAAGGTTGCACCAAATCTGTCTGCTACTGGGTTGGCAATGTCCTCAGGGTCAATATGAGTGGTACCATCCACTATTAGTTTGGCACAAAGCTGGGTCTTTCCTTTTAGATTTCTGATGTAGCTAAAGAATGCCTTGTGATTATCCTTAGCTAAGGATGCTAGTTTAGCTTTGTAAAATATACTAGATTTGAAAATCTACTAGATCTCATTGTCACAAACATGGGGACAAAATGCTCCACACCGGAAGTATATCCCAATTAATTCTTACTCGTGGCTAAATCCTCATCCAAAAGATGTTATTAGTTTTAACCAAAAGTTAGGTACTGCATCTGGGCCTGGGGTTTTCCGGTTAGAGGCTTTTCTTAACTTTGTTTCAATCTCTCTAGCTGTTACTTCATCCCATTTCATATCCTGTACTTTTAAACTTCTTATTCTTTCTTTTACTACTTCTATCCATTTAGCATCTTTGTTATATTCCACAGGATCTTCATAGATACTTCTCTAACATGTATCTACTTCCTCTTTTTTGGTGATCTTTCAATTCCTTTTACCTTATTTCCCAATTCTCTATAACATTTTTTGGGTCATAACTAAATTGCTTATTTTGTAATTTTCCCTTATATTTATCAGTGCATCTTCAAAGTTTTTCCAGCTGTGCTGAATTTTTTAGTTTATTTGTGATAGTGCATTATAGATCCTGGTCTGTTCTAATACTGTGCATTGCTTTAATCACATCTATCTTAGTATTTTTGTTGATCTATTCCCTCTTCTATAATCTTCTAACAGTGATGCTTCTTAACTGCTTTATAGTTTTCTCTATTTGATACTTCCATGATGGTATTCAATTTCTCCCCTTCCTTTCCCTCACTACCCTGTGTTCTTTTGATAGAACTTTATCAGTTATTCATTTAGCAGCACAGTAGTATATCCTGTTTACTTCTGTTAATCACATGGATCTCTATGGACAGTCCTAATTACTGCATTCATTTGTTTTATCAAACTTCTTACTTTGTGGGTTTTATTGACCTTCTGCAGTCTATTTCTCTCATTGATCTTAATATATCTATCCATGTCCATTAAATCAAGTAACTCTTCTCTTAGCTCATTTTCTTCCAAACTGAGGGCACATCCCTTGTTTTCAGTTTCCTGTGGGCATTCTAAAGAAAGTTCTATATTATCTTCCTGTGGCACACTCTCTTCAATTTCATCCTGTGTCATCATCTATTGCTGTGTCATATGGGAACTCACTGGCCTATCACTGCTCAATATTGACTGCATCAAAGTTTTCAGAGCTTCTTGTTTCTTTCCTTGCGGTCTAGCTTCAAGTGAATGTTTATACTTGTTTCCTGTGGAATGCTCCAAAATATCTTGATATGGCACCTGACCAATTGCTTCTGGTTCCATTGGTTTTCCCTTAATTTGGATATCTATTGCTTTATCCTGTTGTGGTAGATTTTCTACACTGAATCATTCTCTTTGCAGGTGCTCCATAAGATCAATTTCTATTTCTTTAACTTCTCCATTACTAATCTCTTTTTCTACTTTTCCTCTTAGTCTTTTTATTTTCTTGTATTATAATGTTTTCCATATCCAGATTCCTTTGCCTGCATTTCTCTTCAAATATCTTTGGTGCAGCTCTTTTTGCATTGGTTAATTTTGCTTTTTCCTTTGCATAAATATTACACCATATTAAATCTCTTTTCCTTTCCCATGTCCATATTTCTTCTTCACATGTCTCCTGATCTTCTTGCTTTTCCTTATTCTGTGGACCCACTCCATCATGCAATGATGTAGTCTGTGTTAGACCTTCTACATTAAATCCTTCACTTCACAGACACTCCATGACTTCAACTTTTATTTCCTTGACTTCTGCTTTACTAATCTCCTTTTCTACATTCCATCTTTGTTGTATTAATTTTTTTTTGTGAAATTTTCCATATCTGGATGTCTTTGCCTGTATTTCTCTTCGAATATCTTTGGGGCTGCCTTCTCTATATTAGTTAACTTGGCTTTCTCCTTTGCATAAATATTGCACCATATCAAATCTCTCTTTCTCATGTCCATATTTATTTTTTATATTTTTCAAATATCTCTAGGTTTTGTTGTTTATATTTTCTCACTTCCTCAGATGCTTCTTTTTCCAAAGAGATCAAAGTTTCTTAATCTACATACTATTTTTAAAAAATCTGTTATATTAATGAACACAAATTTTTATTTGAAGCTTCTGACAGTTTTTTCTGCAGAAATATTTTTCTTTCCTCTAATTTCTCTCAATCATTTTGTATATCTTGTGTCTGGAAATTCTGGGGTTTTTACATAATAGTAACAACACAAAATTTATTTCTCATCCTCAATAGTCCACTCTATCATCTTTATGTCTCTTCTTTGGCCAATCAATTTTTGTGGCCTGCTACGTCCTTCTACAATGGGGGGAGGGGGGCATCCTCCGCCTGGGCCTGGCCTTGCCTAGCCCCACTGTAGGAATGTTTCCATATTTTGAGGATTCTACACAGTTATTTTTTCTAGTCCTGGCACCAGTGCACCTACCAGGATTGGGCACGTTTTTATCCTGGGTGTTGTGCACCCAGCTATCTTTTTTTTTACTTACATCTGTCCATGATATATGCTATATAAATACAGTCTATATATCAGTGTCGCCCTGGTGAGCTTTTGTGAAAAACAGTTTCCACCTCACGAAGATACTCACCAAGACTTGAGGATGAATTTAATTTTAGCACTACTACTCTTCTTTGCTTGCTGACTTTCCATCTCTCCATTAGGACCCCATAATGATTCTCTTTATGGCCTTGCAGATAAGGCTGGTTAGGCTTATGGGTCTATAGTTCCCAGGATCAGTTGATGGACCCCCTTTATGCAAGGGAATTACTGTTGCTGTTTCCCACTCTGCTGGGATGAAGCCAATACTTAGACTGAGGTTGAAGAGCGTGCCAAGTGGTTCTGCAAGGTCCTGTTTTAGACCATTTAGTAGGCAGACTGGGATATCACCTGGTTCCATAGAGGCCATGTTTTTGGCCATGGAGAGTGCAATTATGACCTACTCTTTGGAGATACTAGGTAGAAGACTGGTGACAACTATGCTTTGGGGGTATTTCTGGTGGGGACAGGGGGGTAAAGGTTGCACCAAATCTGTCTGCTACTGGGTTGGCAATGTCCTCAGGGTCAATATGAGTGGTACCATCCACTATTAGTTTGGCACAAAGCTGGGTCTTTCCTTTTAGATTTCTGATGTAGCTAAAGAATGCCTTGTGATTATCCTTAGCTAAGGATGCTAGTTTAGCTTTGTAATTGGCTTTAGAGGACTTTACAAGATATCTAGTTCACTTGTTGAAGCTGTGGAGGGTGTCCTTCCTCTGCTGAGTCAGTTCCCTCTTGTGCATAGACATTAGTTTCTTCCTCTTGTTGTATAACCTATTTATGCTTGATGTCCACCAATATGGCTTGTTTTTTGTGGGGACCTAGTTTTGATCCATTCAGGTACAGCCTATGCATTGGTATAGGTTTTTATACAGGGCATTTATGTAGACCTCCATATAAGAGTCATTGCTGATAGTGGTAGCAGGAAGTTTGAAACTATTTATGCCATTGCTTAGGAGGTTTGCTTTGGAGAAATATATGCAATCACCAGAAGTTGCAATTTCCCTATAAAAACCTCTCAAATTTACCACAGTCCCACACTACTCAAGGAGAAAATAGTTTGTGCACTGAAAAGCCTACCACATTTAGCAGCTCTGGATCACATTATTAGAGCATTCAGCACTATTGATGTTCAAAGAGCAAACTGGCTTGGGTGCTGGGCTGCATCTCCAGATAGGCTAGCTGTACATTACACTATGTAAGCCCCCATCCCTCATCCAGGTGCAAACATCTTCCATTCCTTTCCCTTGTAAAGCACATATTAGGACCTGCATTCATGGACAGGCACTTTCCTGCTATCTCTGCATTAAGACTGGTGGACATGGACATACTGAGGCAATGTAGCAATTTTCTTATGTACACTGACAACCACTTAATTCTGAAACAGAAAAATACAGTATGTGAGAAATATAGTATGGAATGTCACTGGAAACTAAACTCTCACATACAGACAAATCCCAAAAACATGCACACAGCACTCACTATACTTACAAAAGACCAGACACACAGACCCAAATATGCAGAGGTGCTCACATGCAACTTATCCAAAACTCAAAGGCCTCACAGACACAATCCTTAGAAACTCTGCATGCACAAAGAAGACAACTTCCACCACTACACATAAAACCACATCTCACTGTGTCTCAGCTTCCAAGCCCATAAGGTATAACACCACACAACCCAATATGTTGGTCACAGGAGACTCTTTTGTGAGACACACTGATGTCCTCTCACCAGGCTGGCTAAGGAGACGGTTACAGTTTGATGCCTGACAGATTTGCCAGATCACCCAAGCACTCAGGTCACTAAACCCCAAGTACTAGTATGACTCCATCATGGTCCATGTGGGCGTAAATGAGCTGAGACGTACCTCCCTGGACTATATGAAGACAGACACGATTGACCTCTCAGAATGTGTGTCACAGGCAGGTATGAGCCTATCACTGAGCAGCATTCTACCATCTCCAGGGATGATGCCACAATACCATCAGAAAATAATTGACTGTAGTAATTGGCTTAGCTAATGGCGTCATTCCAAAGGGGTCCAATATTTGCCAACCTAGGAGAACATGGTTGACAGACTACGCTGTTTTGCAAGGGATGTTTTTTTACCTGATACCACTAGGCTTACAGTTATTGGCCAAAACATTATCCACCCCTATAATGCTATTCTTAGGTATTGCCAAACAGACAAACGTTAAAACACAAAAATCTACTAAGGATAAGCTAAAGGTACTACAGCTCAATGTTAGGAGCCTCAACAAGAAACTCTACTCGCTGGAAGCACCCCCTATCCTGGAGAATATCGACATCTGTGCAGTTAAATAAACATGGATCAAAGCCATGGAAAGCACCCCAGCAGTGCATGACTATAAGTCCTTTCATATGTTACGATTACCCATGGCACGTGAAATGGAAAAAGATGGAAGTCTATCCATCTACATAAGGGATAAGCTACCTCAATACTGTTCAACCAATATGACATGCTTGAGTTTCTCAGTGTCCAACTAACCATGGGAAAAATCCATTACCATATCCTTGCCAGCTACAGGTCTTTCACCATTAACCAGGAAACCAATACATGATGCGTGAATTTATTTGAATCACTCAGCATTCAGCCCAGTACCATACTCATACGTGATTTCAACTATCCCACCATTAATTGGGAAGCATACATGACCACTAATATGCAGGACCAAAGATTTCTAGACTTTGTCAATGCAAGTGCCCTGGAGCAGCTAGTATGCACTTCCACTACAGGTACAAATATCTTAGACCTGGTAAATGTGGGAAAGCACTACTACCCCCTCCCCCAAGTGTGATGCCCTCACTAGTTAGATCATATCACAAAGAGGTCTCCCTTGAATAAATATAAAACTAGACACCCACCACCTAACCCCAAAACTTTTAAGAACTTTTCTAAGGCAAACTACCTTTTATTAAGTGATGGCATAACTAGTTTCCAAGCTCTCTCAAACCCAGAAAATAGAAAAACCTATGCAGAAGCATACACAAAAGATCTGTGTGACCATGCAAATAACTGCATAGAAATGATAGTACGTCACTGAAACAAGCCTAGGACAAACTGCAAAAACAAGCCACCCTGGTGGACCTATGGTAAAAACAGGTTGTACAATAAAATAAAGAAAGAAAGAAAAACCTGTGTAGAATTAAGAGAGAATGTGCACAACAGAGGAAAAACTCCCTCATTAGTCTAAACAACGAAATACGGGGACTAGTCAAGTCTTCAGAAGCAAATTTTGAGGCAAAAATAGCCTCCCAGGCTAAGGATAACATATTAGGCACACTAGAATCTCTGTTTAATCACAGCCTCCAGGCTGGCTTTGTCCCGGTGGAGTGGAGGACAGCAACAGTCATCTCTTTGCATATAGATGGGCCATCAACAGAACTAGGAAATTACAGACCAATAAGTTTGACTAGCATTATATGCAAGGCCATGGAAATGATAATCATGGACCTAATAAATAATGACATAGGAGACCTCCAAATACTGGGCCCAAACCAGTTTGGCTTTAAGAGCAGGTCATGCCTGGTCAATCTGATGGAATTCTTTGAGAAAGTCACTAGGGCCATGGATGAGGGTAAAACAGTGCATACTGCCTACCTTGGCCTGGCTAAGGCATTTGTCACAATTTCTCAGTTGAAATTGTTATTATGCTGTCAGAAGGTGTTCCACACTTTGCTCATTTGTTCCACATTATGAGAGGCAGTTTTCCTCCTTTAGGAGATGCAAAGTTAAGAGCTATGGGCTGCACAAATGTATGAATATGTGTGTGTGTGTGTGTGTGTGTGTGTGCGCGTTTGCCTAACTAGTCACTTTACAGGGCTTAGGTAAGGGATGTTTTGTGTGTGTGTCTGTGTCTGTACGTATGCATTTTGAAACATGCATGCAAGTGTATGTGCGAGTGTTTCAGTGAGCTTGGTATGGGGGGCTTGTTTGTGGATGATAGGATGTCTGTGTGCGCTTGTGTGTTATGTGGGAATGTCTGGGTATTTGTAAGTCTGAATGTGTGTGTGTGTGTGTGTGTGTGTGTGTGTGTGTGTGTGTGTGGGGTGGGATGGATGGGTGGCTGTATGTGCGTAGGGGTTGTCCTTGTCGACATAATGCATGGGCTGCTAGGGGGACCTTAGTGCAGTCAGGTCTGACAGTGCAGTCTTTGATTCAAAAACAAGGTCTTTCTCATTGCAGCTATATGATGTGAGTGAATAGGTTCATAGGTTCATACTAGGCTATCTGCCCTAGGGCATTTATAAGCCTAGCCAGAGTATGTTTGGCTTTCGCCACCCATTTTAAATTAATTTTGCTATGCCCTTTTTCGAGGTTAGTATACTGTGCCTCTGTCTAACAGTGACACAGAAGTGATACCCGGGGTATAGGTTCATATAGGAATTTCCGTCAGTCTTGCTAAATGACATAACTGTGCTGGGAAATTAACATGGGCAGACAGAAATTCTCTGATTCTCAGAAACTTTCTTTTGCTGTCTCATTTGTAATTTTACACAGCTCTATTTCCATAAAGAACTTTTTCAAATGAATGAAAATGAGGCAAAATAGTCTGATTTATTCTTCAGATAATAATCGTCATTTAATATTACCACGGTTTCTCCACTCTCGTCTGATCATTGAAAATTCCACAAACTTTTCTCTTATTGACTCACATTAACTCACTAAACTAAGACTTTGGCTGAATTTTTTAATTCTGTAACCAAAGTATCAATATTTTCTCTTGAGTCCTTGTGAGGAGCAAATGCAATTTGATGGCACAATCATCTATGCACTGTCAAGTTTGAACTGGATAAAGAATTAGCATGTTACGTTCAACCTAATCTAATGAAAAAAATAGAGATTTTTGTGCACACATATCTTACAAGCAGGTGGAGCACAGAATAACAATAATATTAGAAGAGCAGGTATGATAAAAAGAGAAATTCACAGAAGAAAAGGAACCCATGATGGCACTCAGAAACTGACCATTATTGACTTTCTATAGAAAGCAGTGAATGGGATTGGAACATTGGGGAGTTGAACTCAACCAGAGGGAACCTCATCCAGTTTGACTTAATAAGGTAAAAGAAAGCCTGAAATTTTTCTTAGTTCATTGTAACTTTGAAACTTCTGTCCCCACCCCCCAGAAATTCAGATGGATTGCAAACTTTTAATGTTTCTAGATATTTACTAGGCAAGTGCTCCAGGAAACCATTGCAGAGTCTAGCCCAGTTTCCCAATTGCTCCAGGGCATGGTCTGGTTAAGCGACTTTCTCAGAGTTGCACAGTAGGCGAGTAGAGGCTGAAAGTAAAAAAAATTCTATAGTATGGAATCCAGCTTGCCAATGGATCATGGCCTGAAACCTCTGGGTTTACTGGTAGGCAAAGATACAGCTACTGCCCTTCAGGGAATGAAACCTCAGTTTCTCACATGAGAAAGACTCACCACTATACAAATAAGAAAGACTTGTTAGTATAGTTAATTCATTAATTGAATTTATTTATTTATATCTGTTTGTTAACAGGGGTTATCTGATTGATGTGATATCCCTCTTTTAAGTGGGAAACAAGAGAAAAACTTCACAGTATAATCATAACAAAAAATGCGTCAGTGACATGTTGCAAATGAGTTATGCAAGATTGTTAATACAAAAGGCAACTGTTACACAGACAGTTCTGAGAAAGCTAACCAATAATTAGTATATACTCATTTATATAGTTAGAATAATGTGGGTATTTACAGTTTGATCATGTGAGGGTCATAAGTATTTTCCATCACTTTTTTAATAAATGATCAGTAAAGACAGAAGTAGTGTGATCTTGAAGTTGGTATATTTAATTTATGAGGGGGTGTAGGGGCAGAGCTCCCTATATGGGGGGTGTAGGGGGGCTTGCTCCCCCTGCAAAAACGTAGTTGAAAGGGTGTTTGCTGGTCAGGTGGTGGTGGTGTAGGTGAAGAGGATGTTATTTACATATGCATCATAGTTTTCAATGATATGAAGCACACTTTCAATGTTCAGAGTTTTCAATGTTTTGGGATTTAGATGTTTTGGTCTCACTGTTATGAAATTTCAATGTTATGAAGTAAACCCATATATATATATATATATATATGGTTCTACCTGACTTCGTCGACAGCTGAGAAGACCGACATCGGAATGGGAGCCCAGAAGATCAAAGCGAAGAAGACCGAATCGCGGGTTGCAGAACATCGACAATGCAGAAGACCGACACGACGGATGACAACACCAACGCCGAGGATGCCGACATGGGGAAAGGCTGTGTGAGTATCTGTGGTAGGAGGGATTTTAGAAGTGCGAGGCAGGTAAGTGTGGAGATTGACGGTCTGTGGGGATAGGGGTGGGTTAAGTGAGTTAGGGTTAGGGCGGGGTAGGTGAGTTAGGGTTAGCGATAGGGGGCGGGTTAAGTGAGTTAGGGTTAGGAGCGGGTAGGTAAGTGTGCAATAGTGACGGACCTTAGGGTTAGGGTAAGGTTTAGTGTGGGCTTGTAAGGATTTTGGTGTGCTTGTGTTGTGTGTGTGGTTTGTGGAATGGGGATGTGTTTTGTTTTGTATGGGGTTTCGTGTTTGTGTACCGTCGGTTATTTCGTTGTCGGTTATGTGTGGTTTCGTGTTTATGGACTGTCGAATATGTGGTGTCGGTGATGTGGTTGTCGGTGTTGTGTGGTTTCGATTATGTCAGGTAGAACCATATATATATATATATATATATATATATATATATATTTAGATATATATATATATATATATATATCTATACACACACACACACACACACACACACACACACACACACACACACACACACACACACGCACATATTTACAGGTGCAAGAACATGATACAGCATTTAGATCAAGAAGCAGTTCACATTTTAAAAATATGGATGGAAAATAGAATAATACTTAGCAGAGCTTTATGGATAAGATATAGCCATAATGACTGAGTTGGTGTATGCTACCGGGATAAGGGCATATCATTGCATAGAGAGGTATGAAGACATTAGAAGATGCATGTGATGTCCCCACTGTGGGCCAGTAATCAGGGAGCCTAAATCCTCACCACTGACACTGGAAAGGGACATTCACTTGGAATACAAATGGATACATTCAGTATTTCCAGATGCAGACCTCTCTGCTTCAAGTACAATTTCCCTTAAGAGCACGCAGGGCACACACTCAGCCAGGGGTCTAGATGTCTCTGTCAGTCTCCCCCCAGGTCCCTAATAAGGCTCCCTGCTGGCACTGTTAAACCAGTGCTTAGTGTCTCTGCCCCAAATAACTGACACACACATGCTGTGAGATTTAATTTTCACACACCTACACACACCCAAGAACGTCTGGCACTTATTTACTAGCTATGTCACCTTCTGTCCAGGCTATAAGGTAGTTTTACTGTCATCAGTCATTTAATAGAAGACTCTTAAAAGGGTATCAGATTATACTGAGTGAAGTTAATATTAATACAAATTGTAATTCTGACCAAACAGCAAGGCTTTCAGTAGTGGCCAGAGTTATCACCAAATAAATATGTGCAAATACTCTCACAACTTAAATATTTTCTAAAAAGGACCAGCCACAATGAAATGTTTAAATATATTTTATAATAAATAATAAAAGAACATGAAAATACTAAATATCTATTTACAGTAAACACCAGAGTTTCAGTCACAGGAAGTATTAAAAATAACACAGATGGAAAAAGTTTGACACAGTTACAGAAAACAGTATATAGCTAGTGTCACTATCTATTCCTGATTGACTAAAATAATTACTGTTCCTACTTACTGACTAAAGCAAGGCAAGATGGGGAAGTGGTCCTTTTAGCCAGATCCAAGACAGAATACAGACTGCTCCCAAGACTCCCGTTTCCTCGAATGTTAAAACATTTCTATACAGAATGACATCACATACATCTGGTAATCTGACTCTGTTCCCATGCAATCCCAACTGCCAGAAGCTGTCAGGGTTTAGCACCTACATGTTACCCTACACACAGAGTATTGCTCAGATGTGGTGCAGCTGTTTAAGTCATAAAACCATTCCACTCTTCCTACAGGAGCTACAATCTATTCTCTAGTACAGACATTGTGCCTCTGGCTCCCATCAAAATTCTGGGATACCATCCTTATGGCTTAGCCCATAAAGTAATTTAACTTCAAGAATATTTTTTTCCAAAGTAAGGTGGATTAACCTCTCTTCTCCCAGTATATGCTGTTACAATGTATACATCTAAACAGTTATAATAATGCATGTACATTTATTTTCCTTCCATCAAGGCACATTGTTGATACACATTTTAATACAAGCAAACCTCACAAATACATTTTCAGCATAAGCATCTGTACAAATAAGCTTGATGTACAAAATTCCAGCTAACTGTGCTGGCATAAGTTATACATCCACTACCCTACTTCATGGCTGGCAGTACCTCTTATAGTCACAATGCAAGTGAAAGTAGTTGCAAGAAAGGATACTATGGGGAAAAGACAGAAAAGGTTAGAGAGGCATACATAAGCAAGCTGGAAAGAGAACTGTATTTGCTGCTGCTTCCATAGCTTTTCTCTATAACAAATGCTTTTGATTTGTACAGTATTCCTAGTTTTTATTAGCTTTGTGTATGATATAATTGGTCAGGTGATCAAACCTCAATTTGTGATCTAAGATAAGTAATTTTGAATGGGAAACTCACTCAATTGCTGTATTGTTCAAAGATGAGATTTTTGAACTGTGAATTTTGTGTGTGTGTGTGTGTGTGTGTGTGTGTGTGTGTGTGTGTGTGTGTGTGTGTGTGTATATGTGTATTTTTGTTAAGTTAAAGAGAATTAGCTCATTTTTGGCATTTGATACTAAATGGCATTTTTAAGGGAGTTCTGTGTTGCAATCTAAAGTTGCTCTTATATGTTACCTGAGCAAACTAATATTGAATCACCTGTACAAGTGCTACATCCGATAATATTTTATCATTATCAATGATAAATATATTAAGATCCAAAGCTAACCATTGAGAAAAAAACAGCTATTCCACATTGGAATTGGAGTACGTATTTTGGCATTATACCCATTGCCACAATCTCTAAGATAGTTTCTAAACCAGGAAAATCACAAAAGCACAAAAAACACTGATAAAACACATTAAAACAGAACAGACCACGAACTGCATAACTCCACATTAATAAAAGTTTAGCGCTTTCATCAGAACAGTTTTCAACTTCTTCAGAACACCAACATACAACAGTGAAATGTTTAAATAGGTACATCACAGTCACATGATACTAAAACCACTCCCATCTGTACAATTTAAGAATACAGTCTTCCCCCAAAAAAAGGGATGTTTTACATAGTTCAAAACCTTGCTTTTACAAAAACACTTCGATAAAATAAGTGTATAAAAAACACATACATACAGCATGGACAAAAATAGCAGCATTGTCATAGCTAAAAAAGCTCATAAACACAAATCTAAGAAAAAACATATTCAGCCTTTAGTTTCAAAACTCTGCTGTTCGAGGCAGATTCATTTAACCCAGGGGGCTCCAGTGCATTACTCCTGAGTAATGCCGCTATTTTTGTCCATACAGTATGTATGTGTTTTTATACACATATTTTATTGAAGTGTTTTTTGTAACAAGCAAGGTTTTGAACTATGTAAAAACATCCCTGTTTTTGGAAGACTGTATTTTTAAATTGTAGAGATGGGAGTGGTTTTAATATCACGTGACTGCGATGTACCCATTTAAACATTTCACTGTTGTATGTTGATGTACTGAAGAAGTTGGGAACTGTTCTGACGAAAGCGCTAAACTTTTATTAAAGTGGAGTTCTACAGTTCATGGTCTGCTCTGTTATAATAGTTTCTAAACCAGTTTGGTATATTTAACATTTATTTACTGGGAATGTCCCACTTGGAACGAAACCGATTTTCAGCAGAGGCCTGGGGAGAAATGCTCCAGATGCATGTCTTTGTAATGTGGGAGGAAATTGGAGCACCCAGAGAAAACCCACATGAACGCAGGGAGGACATGCAGACTCCGCACAGAAGGCACCCTAGCCGAGACTCGAACTGGAGAACCTCTTGCTGTGAGGCAACAATGTTACTGCTGCACCACTGCACCATTCATGTGTGTATGCATATTTATATTTAGAATGGCAAGTATTTTTAAGAATGATTGGCAAAGGACTGTATAATGAAAGGCTTTGGAGAGATTTAGAAAGGTAGAAGCAACTACCTGACCTTGATTTGGTGGCATAGTGGTGCAGCAGACAGTATTGTCACCTCACAGCAGGTGGCGCTCTGGTTTGATTCTCATCTGGGTTGCCTTCTGTGTGGAGCCTGCATATCCTCCCTGTGTTAGCATGGATTTTCTCCAGGTGTTCTAGTTTCTTCCCATATCAATTGGCGATGTGAGTGGTATGGAAGAAGAATCGTGGCAAGGCTAGTCAGCAAACCTTGGCTCTAGATGATTGTTACCACAGCAGTGACACCTCAACCCCCATGTGGAAAATGGGAAAAAGGGGTTATGGATGGATGGATGGATGGATATGGTGACTAGAAACATTGTAGAACAGTGTGTACACTGACCTGGATGGTAGGAGAGATTAGATTCTGATGTATTAGTTTGCCAAAGATTTGTTTGTGTATGCATGTTTTCAAGAACATTTTAAAAAGCAAAGCCCCCTGCCCACCTTACTCACATGTGGAGTCTTACATGTGTTTTGTAGTAGAATACACGTATTACTAGCTGAACATTTTGAAATGGAAACTCAGAGTATGGCAAAGATGTGGTGAATCAAAGATAGGACCCAATGGCTTTAGTTCATGTTCTGCCAGTCTGACAGTTAGGATATTTATTTTTTTATTGTAGGTTCTGTAGTAAATTCTGTCGGTATGCAGACTACAACATTGGCCAATAGCAATTCTATGTCCACTAGTGAGAGGAATCACATTAAACTCACAAAGATGCTGGGAACATAAAGGTGACCAACCCTACTTTGTGAACAAGTTAGCAAAATCAAATGTTAACACAGAAGAGAAAGGGTAGGTCACAAATTAGACTGAACAATCAGACAGATTGCTAATCCTTTAACAGCCATCGATTTGTATGCTATCCTTAAGAAAGTTATGTGATAACAGAACATTTCCGCCATTTTTCCAGTAATGAGTTGAAAAAAGGACCTAAGCAGATTTAAAAGCTGAAGCCAAATGATCCAAACCTAATGGAAACTATAACTGATTTCAAAAAAAGATAAACCAATAAGCAGCACTTGTAAGTTTTGCTAATATATTCTTGAACTTGTATACTACCTTTAGGCGAGTTGCGACAGGGAGAAGAGACAGAGCTCAGCGAATGATAATACTGATGCTATCAGGGCTGTGCTTTTCTTGTTATCTTCCTCATTATCATGTCTCAGCATACAGAACCACTTACTGCTGCAATAGGCATGAGACAGGAGGCCTCAGGCAGGGCCAGCTTTGTGCTAAGAAAATTGAAAGCACATTCCAGCTCTAGCAGTAGCAATAAGAACAGCAAATGCAATTGAAGATCAGAAAAAGCAACCAAACTAAATTTTAGCCACCTCTGTCAGGAGTCCTGAGGCTGTCACACTACAGATTTATCTATTAGAATTGAGTTACAACACCCACGTTGCTTAATCTCACTCATCACTCTCTTTGTTGAAGTGTGAGAACCTCAAGGAACAAAGCGACGTTAGTACAATATATTTTTTAAACTTTCATTTAGCTTCATTTATTGCTAATTGGGTTTGAAGAGAACACTAGGTTTTTGTACAGAACAGAGCCACAACAATTCTAATCTCTAGTGTCTGCAAGGCAAACAAAATATCTCTCCGTCTGCACAAATCGTTGACCTTTAACTTGGCTCAGCAACATTACTGAATCTACACCATCCTTCCAAGCAGATGACTCACTCTGGATGATAGATTCATATCCCATATTTGGCCAGACAGCTCTTCTGTGCAGCATGAATTAGTCTCTTGATTCAAGATGACCAAATACAAAAATCTTGAAAGTAAACAGTGAAAACAAAATTGTTTATCAAAACAAAAATAAATACTGGATAAAAGCCCCAAAAAGGTTTTTCCTAGTTTTGTAACATTGTTTATCAGTTTACTAGCATCTCTTTTGAATTGTACAAATATAATTTTGACTAAATTTTCTTTCCCTATGAACATTTATTGTATAATCCTGTATATAAATCATTTATCTATGTCTTAAACAAGCTTTTGAGAATATAATGGCTTTTTGTTTTAGTCTAGGAATTTCACAAACTATCAGCAATACAAAGGAAGTTCCAAATTTTAAGCTAGAGACATTGTATCTTGTCAACTTGTCACCCTGCCTGCAACAGAAATAACCTGGGATAAAAACATGAAGGTAGGCAGGGACTGGAAATACCACAGGACCCAATTTTTGCCCGATAGGGAAAGAAACTCATGGGGCAGATCTACAGTATGCTACGTTAACAATAATATCACTGTCTAGGTGCTGCTGGGCTGTTAGTAGCCCAAAACTCTACAGATGCAGTGCATACAAATTAGGCAAAAACATACATTTGATTCCTTTTTTGTACATATACTTTCCATGTTTCTTCCTTGTGCCTGCTATTACTTTTACCCTGTTGTGCTACATGACATTTTATAGTGTTATAGACCTCCATATCAGGAATATCCCCCAAAAATAAATACATCCTTCATTAGGAGAAGGTGTCAAGACCACATAAACAAAAACAAATCATGATAATTAATAATTATACACAAATAAAAGCTGTGTAACATGCATTTTCAAAAGTTAATTTAGATAGCCTAATCTTTTTTCAATAATACTTCAAAGTGATAATTGTAATAGTTGCTGGCTGCAAATTTTTAGCTGGAATTCACACTGCCTGTGTACTAGGAATGATAAAACAGAAACACACACACATACTCTCACTGACTCTTCAGGACTGCTTTACTTAAGGAAGGAAAAAATACTGCTGATTTTCTAACCAGGAAGCCACAGTGAAACAAACTCAATTTCTGCATCCAGGCTGAAATACTCATTATTTATTTAGCCTTTTGTAATCAAATAACAGTCACTAGAGACAAATGTTTTGTTTTCTGGAATCAAAACAAGCGTTTTGGCCTAAGGGCTTCTCAGAGATATATAGTAACAAATTCCAGGTTGTGAGAATTAAAATGTAATCTACAAAAGGGAGACTTCACACAGGTCATGCCCTTTTCCATTATGGTACAATGTACTTCCACCCAATAACATTTTGTTATATACCATAAATGAAGAGAGTAATGGATATTCAGACCTTGATGTCTTGTTTCCTTATCGCTGGGCTACACTCCTTGGTTTTGTACTTTTCAATAATTCTACTAGATTTCTTTCTGAGAATATTACAATAAAATACAGTTAGTAATTCAAAAGCACTCTGTACAGGCTGGTAACTGAGTCCAGGGTAGCTACACATTAGTGCTGTACAGCAATGTTACAGAAGCATTTTACACTCTTAGATTTATTTTTTTAATCAGTAAATAAATTTTAGTATTTGCAACTCGGCTATAATTTATAAAGTAAAAATCATCCTGAAAATATCTCAAAGGAATCAACAGAGGCTGTAATCTGAAGATGCATGACAATCCTCATTACAAATACAAAAAGAAAAATTCATTGAAAGGTTAATGGCTGAGTGGAACAGCTTTGTTGAGGAGGTGGACAACAAGAGCCCACCTGGCTATTTTTGCCATCAACATCCCTTTGAACCAGGAAAGGGGCTCCTTTCTGACTTTCTGAAAGGAGATCTCTAAGGATACAATAATAAAACAGCATAATACTATTGGAAACACTGCTGGGCAGTAGATATTGACACTGGCTTCTGATGACATTCCAAGGAAAATAACTGTGACCCTTGCAATAGCAGAACTGAAAGTGTCACTGTGCAAGAACATATACTACGTCCGTGGCATCTCAGAGTATTCCCCTCAGAGGTACAGTAATTTCAGAGTTATTGCATATAAGAAGAAAGCCCCCCCAAATATATATTTTCTCCAACTTTTTTTATTTTACTAAAAGATTTCAAATGTTTTCAGCAGCTTTTCTCCATTGGATTCTACTTATAATGGACCTAAAGGCCCAGTTGGCCTATCCTGCTTAACAAAGGCAAATAAATAAAATAAACACACTAAAAGTATATTTTTTAATTCCATATTTTGATGGTACCAGGAGTGTTACACTTCTTACAGAGAGACATGGGTATCAACATGCCATAAATGGTGCAATTCAGTGCATACACGCAACACAATGAATAACAATTACATATGCTGAACATATTCTCACAGTATCTCAAACACTTCTTCGGTTACATTTAACACCTTATAATGAGATGTAAAACAGCCTTTGAGGTAAAGACTAAAGATCTACTTTAACAGGTTGGGAGGGTGGCCTAATGGTTAAGGTGTTTGCCTTACAAACACAAGGTACAGGGTTTGAATCTCACAGGGGATAATTGGCTAGGCTTAAAATGACTCATAAATGCAGTTAGCCTAGTACTAATCTATGAACTTAATGGCACATAAAGAAATCAGACACAGTCATGAGCTGGAAGGATATTTGTTATCATGGAGATAGTTGTGAGGAAACAGAACTATAACTAATGTCAAAACATTTAAGTGAAGAGATAACGATCCTTTCATAGGACACTGCTGAACAGCCGATTGCCATATAATACAGCAATGCAGCAATGGTTGACTCCGTTTTTAACAAGTTTGTAAAGGATCCCCAGTATGTATGGTTGTATCCCAATGCATATTCATACCCAGACATCATAGCACCTCAGGATAAGTGTCAGTCATTGCAGTTTGCCATTTACAGCCCAATAACCTTAGCAGTCCATAACTTAACCGGCATGAATTGTGAAGCAAACAGGCTGAGTTATTAACTGATGACACATCTTTGCACTCTTCTAAAGGCTAGTCACGTGATAAAGAGTATGGGAGGACACTCCAAAGAAATGGGTCAGGCACTAAAAATCTCACAACCTCACTGGGGACTGTAGCTGTCATAAGCCAAGTATGTTTTGTAGAACACAAATAGTATGAATACCAAGATCACCCTGGATCTAATACATCATCAGCATCTAGCTGCCTTTTTAGCAGAGGTCCTTTTAGGTTGCTTGGGAAAAAACAATAGTGACCAAGTCTGGAACAGCCTGCAGCAAAATAGCAATTTTATAGTAAACTAATTCACTACTAGCCTGGGCATTATAAAACAGTAAAAAGTAAGGGTGAACTGTACAACAGGCTTCCACTAAGACCCTGAAGCACACTTCCCCAGGAAGCCACAGCCTAAATGGTTATGCTTGATGCATGGATATACTGTAGGCCAAATTCCCTGATGCAGTTTTCTAACAGGGTATGTAACCTGTTTTGGCGTGCCTCTTGAGGTTGTCCCGTCTTCCCACCACTTACCTCCTCATGCAGGAGCTGGTGCATGAACTGGGATCATCATTTCCAGAGGTGGTAAAGAATCCAGTCTTCCATACAGTGGGTGGGTGGGTGGGGAGTCAAACCTCTGCTTCACATGGGCTGATATATGTAGGACAACAGCACAGACACTCATTACCTCCTTAGTATACAGTGATAACAACATATATGTAAAGTTCAGAGTATAAAGAAACTTTCATAAATCACCCTTTTATGCACTCACTCCTCTCACTGTTTGGTACTCTGGGCAGCATTGATACAATGGTTTAATGGATGGATTGGGCTCTGATGGCAAACACTGGGAGGGGTGTCAAGGCCCTTTGTTGCAGAAGCATTCTGTCAGGGGACAGGCAGTCAGCTGTAGTAACATTGGTGGGGGAAAGCTGGCCCCACCATGGTGTTTTACTAGATTACTGTTGCAGTGGTGCCATCCTGATGTAAGATAGCCCAAAACACTGTCCTGCCGCACTCTTATAGTTCTTGCAAGACTTGTAATGGATGGTCTCCAACAATCCATTATGACAGTCTCCATGTACTCCTTATGCTTACAGACTCGGATAAATAACTTTTGTTTTATTTATTTTTCTGCTCCTCAGCTTAGAGTTGAGGTGTGTTGGATCAGGGCATGGCACTTACTGATGATAATTGTGCTTCTTATGGCTCATCTTTACAGTTTCACAGAATGTCAAGAATTTTGCCTCATAATTTTGTTAAGTTCTTTAAAAATTATGTAGTTTCTTGACAAATCATTAAGGACTGAAGTCACAAAATAATGGCAGACTGGGTTTCTGATGTCATATCTGTTGGGAAATGCATGCAAATTCAAACCTGTTATTCTACTAAAAATCTATATTTATAGGAGCAATGTTTAAAATCTGTCTATGATTTTTGGCTTCTGTTTGTAGAATAGTTTTTGAATTTGATCACAGTTATTGCACTGCGACGTATATGGGGACTGAGAGAACCGACCGCAAACAGTAGAAACTAAATATTACTTAAGTCTACCTGTACACCAACTAACAAAAACAATGGCTGTGAAAGAAGGGATGTGTTTTCATGGAGCACAGGACAGAAAAAGCAGGCAGCACTTGGACTACTTGCATGTATGGTGAATAATATGATACCACAGAATCCAAGGAGTGCATATCAGCTTGCATTCGTACAGGTCTCCTGTGCTTGTGCTATTCCCTGAATTTCTGTGGTAGCCAAGTGCCATATAATAGAACTTTTGTTTTCACTCTTTTACTTTGCTAATGCCTCCCATGCAGGGACTGTTCTCCCTCCCTTATGACTCCCTCCTTATCCTTACTGGTACCTTCTCTTCCCCCTTGTGCAGTTAAGTTCCCCAGTTTCTGTCAGTGACTGTAACAAGTAATACAAAGCAACTCAGTCATTCAAAACACAGTTGTCTTTCATCAATTAATAGGACAACCATACAACATGATAGGCAACGAGGCATATTTTCACAAATATTGTCCATTTTCCAGTATTGTGCGATCTGAGACATAAAATATTTATGTAGCAGGGTGGTGTATAGGGTGAAGAGAGGTTTGCCTCCTGCCAAATAGGATTGTTTTAAAGTCTTATGATCTGTGGTTATGTCTCAGAGCATAAGCATTGTATTTCAATGTTAGTTTTATAATAATATAGAAATTTGTTTTTAAATATGTAAATATTTAGACACTTAAAAGATTAAAACTAGGAACACCTGTCATACCAGTAAAACAGTTTGAATAACAAAGATTTGAATACACCCTTATTTGAATTACAAAGATTTCAAAAACACAAAATCTATTTTTTGCAGGGGGTAAGTCCCCTTGCAACACCACACCCTTTTTAATAATGGGTTCTAGCCCTTCCCCCAACCCCAACTCTAACCCTACACCTTAATGTCATTAAAACCTTTCCATTACACTGCCACTATTCAGACAAAATTGAGGCTAATGTTACAGAGGGTTTTAGTTTAATATCAAGAGAGGAAAATAGTTTTCCTCCCTCAAAATTATTTTAGTTTTTTTTTCACTATTGTGTATGATCTAATTTAATTTGTTGGTGCTTTACATTGACATTAGGATTGTTCAGTCATACACAATAGACACACATATGCAAGTATGTATCTGTAGATCTAAACAGAGAATATCTAAACACAAATGATCTAATAAATACAAAAGGTACCTAGGTCCGGTAAAACAATAAAGTGACAGAAAGTAGTCAGGTAAAATGCTTTAATCCAAATGTAAATACTGTAATCACAAACAAATCAACAAAAAAACATTAATGCCTCTAATATTATGTTTCTGTTTGAAAACACTTCATCAAATGTGGGCTTTGGAGCATTTCTTCTTAGACCTTCACTTAAAAGGGGTTCTTCCAAATTCAGGATATTCTAGCCCCTGAGCTTTCCACTACAAAAAAATAAATTGTTGGTAGTGGAAAGCTAAGGGGCTAGAATATCCTGAATTTGGAAGAACCCCTTTTAAGTGAAGGTCTAAGAAGAAACACTCCAAAGCCCACATCTGACGAAGTCTTTTCAAATGAAAACGTAATATTTTAATAATTAATGTTAATTTTTTTTGTTGATTTGTTCATGATTACAGTATTTACTTTTGCATTAAAGCATTTTACCTGACTACTTTCTGCTGCTTTATTGTTTCACCAGACCTGGGTACCTTTTGTGTTTACTAGTTGATTTATGGTACCTTTTGGATGCAAATGATCTAAGACAACTGAACTAGACAAACTTCATCTAACCAAGCATAACTCAAAAAACAGAAAAAAATGTTGTTTGCTGGGGCCAAGTCTCCCTGCTTCCACATGTGGGAGTTTTGCTCCCCTACACACCCTAACTTACATATAACAACTCCATGGTTACACTACATTGGAAGATATGGAAAAAAACAGTGGAGGCTCACTATCAGCAGCTTACACACTCGAACACTTGGGGATCCTAAAACATCTCTCTCTAGTATTTTGTTGGGTGTAGCAGAAAAAATAATACAG
Source organism: Protopterus annectens (assembly GCF_019279795.1). NCBI lineage: Eukaryota > Metazoa > Chordata > Ceratodontiformes > Protopteridae > Protopterus > Protopterus annectens. The sequence goes on from NC_056750.1 coordinate 637,124,439, forward strand.
ACTATATATTATCCTTTATTAGGATTAATATACCACCACTACCCAATAATTCATGTAAGCATTCAAATTTCTTAAACCCTGCAATAATAAATTCCAAGCTTTCATAGTTACCTTCAATAATGATAAATTTATAAATTTTAATTCTTCAAATGTATTTCCTTAACTTTGAGCATTACAAAAATAAGCTTCTATATATTTGTACATTCCCTAAAGTGATTTTTGAAATATCATTTTCTTATAGTATTATAAGATCTTTGACATCCTTAGCAAAAAGAAATGAGACCTAAAATATTTAATTTCACCAATCTTCCCTGCCAAATATTCTGAATCATAGTCAATTAGATGGAAAATATATTGTTATTACATTCTTAAAACATAAATAAAATATTCCCAGGTAGTTATAATATGAAGATGATAAACTGTACAAAGCTGATGCAAACATAAATTAAACAACTGTCCTTTAGCGTATAGATAATCATTCCAATTAATTGATGGAATTATTACACTAAATATGGGAGAGAAAAAATTAGTTTCTAGTTTCTCAATAATGTTCAACAAAGATTGCTTTGTATGGTTTAATGGTATGTGTTTTAAGTCATTGTACTGGTATGTAGTTTTATTTTCCCTTTAATTAGTCAATCTGCCATATCAGGTAGATCAACCAACTTTAATATAAACAAAGAACATAAAAAAAAATATTGCCTTGTTAATAGCACATTGTCTCCTAAAACAATGTTTAATCATAGAATCATCAATGTTCAAAATTTCAGACCAAGTAATTGAACAAACTATTAGTTACTTCAGAACTAGTTGGCTTCATCTTACTATTATCAATTTCTCTCTACTAAGTTATAGAAACATTTGATATTTAGGATAATTTTTACTCAACTTATTATGATTTTACTGTTTATCAAATATGACCATACCACCCAGAGCTGATTTTTTTAATTTCTGAACTTGCTTTGTATGCAAATTATTAGCAGAGACTGCATTAGCATTCTCTACAACAGATTAAATTTTATTGTCATTGATTAACTGACAATTAAAATCCACATTCATTTCCATTGAGTCATCAGATAAAGATAGAACAGATTCAGAAGAAGCTGAAGTGTAATGTAATTGATAAATAATTACTTCATCTGTTATGAGTTCAAACTCACATCTGGCTGTAAAGATTTACCAGGCCTTTATTTTTAGGGTGACCAGATTTAAATTGTTTAAACTTAATAAGACGTTTAATTCGTTTCCTCTTTCTTATTTTTTTTTTGGCTGGCGAGTTAAGTTATTATTAGCTGTAGTTTCAATAAAGTCATCAGCTACCTTAATGAAATCAGAATTAACTAAAAGGGGAGCATTTAAATTCTCTGTCCAACTCTTTATAAAATTAGCAATAGTGCAAAATAATAATAATGGCAAACTCTATGAATACTATGGTCTGACAAATGGCACTTACCAGTTACAAACCTGACACGTTAGGAATTACTGAACCTTGGCTCAGACCAAAAACAAGATATTCTTCCCACTAGGCTATCAATATGATAAGACTAGACAATCTGTCTAAGAGTCACAATCCTATACTCATTCTATATCAAAATAATGAATTACCTTTTATAAATCCCACAATTTAAAACATTTGAAATATTCCTCACTACTATTCAGTTAAACAAATAGAAAGTGCTTTGTGTGTTAACTAAATGTATATAATATGCCTTCAAACTTCACAGTTATAAGCAAATTGGAATACTAACTCCACCTCCCCTATAACCATTCATTTAACTGAATCCTATCACCTCAAAGATCAATAACAACCCTTCAATGAATCCAGATACTGTTTCTGGCTAACTCATGGTAATCACTAATAGTAGCCTTGTTTGCTCTCCTCCTTAACTAGTCTCATCATTAGTTACCTAGCTGGTGCTTGGCAAAATCCATAGTGTTCCCATCACAGATCCAGATAATTACAGACCTATAATTCTCACCAGTACCATTTGTAAGGTTATGGTATACATCACATCAGATCTTACATATGATAATACAGAGAACATTCAATTCCTTTGTTAAAGGTAGGGTCCTGTTTGGTGTAATCAATTTTTTGTTAGGGTCACTGAAGCCATAGATACGCACCATGCCATTCATACTTCTTACATGGACGTAGTTAAAGCATTCAGTACAATCAGTCAACAAGCTTGCACAACTTCACATAAATCCTTACATCCTCCTTTGCATATCCAACTTGCTGACTGATAGAACTTACAGAGAAAGGGTCAAGGATACCTCTTTTTGCACAAAAGCACATATTCACTGGAGTTCCCTAAGGCTCCATCCTGGTCCCTGTACTTTTTGGCATCCACTTTTCTGATGTTAAGGCAGGTGCTGATAGACTATGGCTCACTAAGTTTGCTAGTGACCGCAAACTGATATCATAATCTCTTCTAAAGACAAACGCATCCTTTAACATGGGCTCAATTAGACTAATGTCTGGTGCACTGACCATGGGCTTAAGCTTAATGAGAAAAATATAGTATGGTGTAATTTGTCAAGCAAGACTTTCCCACTTCATACAATATTAAATATACATCCCTTAAAAAAGCTCACTAGTCAGAGATCTGAGTATCTTCATCTATAAACTATCCTTTGACCATCACAGCCCAGTTATAGTTGGAAATTCAATCTAACCAAAACAGTTAATCTCCAAAGATATATTTCCATGACAAAGGAAGCCATAATCCCTCTACCTTCCTTATCTGACTCATCGTAGAATACAATGCCTTCTTTGGCATTTACTGCACTAAGCATCTCAACCAACCCGAAAGACCTCAAAGATTTCTGTTAATGAAACAACTGGTTTAAACGCAGTAAGCTGCACTGAAAGAGGAAACACCTTTTCCGTAGATCCTGTATGCTGTCTTATAAAGGCTTCTTCATAGTGATCCATACCAGCCCTTCGGAACCATGAAAGACCCAACCCTGGCTGATCGTTTGCAGTTAAACAAAATAACTATTACTATGAACACCACACCTTAACCTTCACTGACACATAAATGGAACATGCTGCCATGACAGATGCCTCTAACCTAATTCCTAAATTATGGAGTAAGCTTCATATGGACATTAAACGATGTAGCACATTGGCTGCATTCACAGCCACTCTGTGTGATTATATGGGCAATCATAAGTGTACCTATGGGGTATATCGTATAACATTCCTCAGTCAGGGAGCCTAACTCATCCATTTATTCTTCAGCCTAGCTGACAAGGCTTCTTAGCAGTGTTCTGGACCACATGCCTACTATTTAACTAAGAACCTATTATCTTAGCTAACTACAAACATATAACAATCTACCATCATAACAGGGGATATCAGCATAGTCTGGCCAAACTCACAACTTCCTCAGCATATAAACAAACAAGAATAAATCATTAGCTTATTTGGTCTTAACCAGCCAATCTTAAAGCCAACTAAGGTGGTGAAGCAGCTTGAAAAGAAAGTATCCCAGACTGGGTATAAACAACCGATCCTAACAACATTAGTGAAGTAGGAGCACTATTGGACATTACAGAGTATCAGAAATATACAATGGAAATATACAAAATACATAAAATGATATCCTATACATCTGTTCAATTAAAAAAAATGCTTTCAACTCTCAGCTTAAATAATTTAGTTGCACTCCAGTTAAACTTTTATCTCTTGATGAACTTATTAACTATTTCAATCTGACATTTCTAAATATTCTGAATTAACTGGCACTTGCACAAAAAAAGCAAAATATAGACCTATACCCTGATTGATATGGGATATCAAGCAACAGGTGACTCCTAGTGATAAAGCACAGAAACAATGGAAAAAGGATACTTACCTGAAAATAAGATGCATGAGACAACTTCCCTGAAAAATTAATTTCACGAATGCCCGGATCATGGCATTTTTACTCCGGGAAATTAAACACTTGACCACTATGACAAAACAAATGAACCAAAGCAAATAAAACTCACCCAAGTGGGGGTTTTGCCACTCTCACCTCCCTAACTAGACCAACTCTGAGATCACACTACAGTCTGGAAAAGGGCAATGTTCACCATGGTGGCCAAGTGGTTAATTTCCCAGAGTAAAACTCCTGTGATCTGGGTGTTTGTGAAACTAAGTTTTTGGTGAAGTTGTCTCATGCATCTGATTTTTGGATAAGTGAAATTTTGATAATACCAGGTAGACCTATATATATGTATATATATATATATACATATATATATATATATATATATATATATAGAGAGAGAGAGAGAGAGAAACACCACAGCTTGCTGCATGGTTTCAAACAAATGGTGCATGGAATAATATAATATGAGATTGTCCTCCAACAGCTGGATCTTGATAGGTTTGACTTGATATTTATGGGGATGGACCATTGTTAATGTCTCAGGTTTCATATTCTCATATGTCTGCAACATGCAACAGTGTAGAAATCCAGTACTTTTTAAAACATCTTTCGCAGAAAAATAACTTAGTAGCTTGATAAATACACATAAAATTATAATTCATTCTCCACATTTGTTTGTTTTTCTTTAGAAGCTCATGTTTTTTTTTACTGAGGAAAGGTTTAGTAAAGCTCATCAGCGCCCTATAAGGTAAATACAATATCAGAATGTCTAGAATACCTCTGCAAAGACAGCTTTATTTTCTTTTTACATTTGTGTCACTTAAATGAGCAGCAACATGCTGAAGTCTGTCCTATATAAAAAGTGCTGCAGTGTCGTATTGCCATATGCATAAACCTATCATAGCTGCAAGTAATCAACTGTCCAATAAAAAGTGTTACTAGTGTTGACCAATATGAAATATTTAGTTTCACAAATATATTTGTCATAAGTAGTTAACTCAGGCTGAATATCCAAAGAGTTTATTGCCTATTCATTTTTGATAGTCTAAGAACTGTGTCTATTTTTATACCATCAATGCAAATACAATGTTCGCAAGTTTTTGCCCATAAAGAAACAAAAATTGCATGCTTCCTCTAAGTAGCTGTCAAAAAACTGTCCTGAATTCAAATATGAATACCTATTGATAACTTCTTTACTTTGAAAGTATTATTTCCATATGTGGTAACCACATCTGCAGCGGTGGTGCAGCGGTAGCATTGCCACCTCACAGCAAGAGGTCCTCCCGTTCGATTCTCAGCTGGATCGCCTTCTGTGTGGAGTCTGCATGTCCTCCCCATGGTCAAGTGGCATTCGAAAGACATGCGTGAATGGGCATGCCTTCGTTGAAGGTTGGGCACCAAGCTGGCACCGTAAAAATCTACTGCCAATCATTAGCGGACCGGAGTTCCGCCGTTGCGACCCCTAACCAGGAAAAGTTGAAAGAAGAACATTTCCATATTTGATAACCATTCTTAACTTATTTCTGTCAGACCTTTGATGAATATTAGTAAAGTAATTTAATAAAGTCACTCCAACTGAATTAGATCCAACTTTTTGTGGTTGATCAACTGTGTGTTTTTTTTTTTAGGCTCTGAGAAAAAAAATTCTCTCATTCATTTTGTCCACACTTGTGTTTCCAAATCCTTTTCATCACAGAATGAACATTTATGATGCCTAGGAATTTCTACTTGAGGCTTCTAACAATGAATTTCTTGTATATGGCTTATGGTATAGGGTTGTAGATACTGATCCAACAATTGATTTAGTCTCAGAAATGTCTAAACATTCTATAGTAGATGCAAAACCAAAGGCAGTGGAGTTCAACATGCCACAAAAGCCATGTGTGTGTCAACATCACTGCTTCATATCAGCTGGCAGTCATCCAGGCATCTCCTCAACATGGCCATGTTGTAAAGACTGCTATTATGGTCATTATAAGTCAGTTCATTCCCTAACAAACCTGTGAATGGTATGCATAGACTGGGACAAATGTAGCTCGCATTCCAATTCTTCTTAGGTGTAAATAACACTTGTCCTGATACTAAAACATCATGTTCTAGAACTGCACGTAATAGGGCAAGTAAAAAAAAAAATATATATATATATTGTGTATATGTTGGACACAGAAAGCTAAACTTGCGTTTGCAGACCAGCTTTACAAGGGATACTTATATATAATTACTGTACATTTAGTGCATGTAAATATGAATGCCATTCATCTATTTAAAAAAATCTGTTGTGCCCTAAGCTGAGCCCTAATCAGTGTCAATATTGGTTAGAGATTGAATTCTGAAACTGTACTGGTTGCGTAAGGGAATCATGGCAGATGACAGCTAACTTGTGGATTTTTTTGGTAGAATATAAAGCATTTGGGATTTAGGAACTAACACAAACAACTGACTGCATAGATATGTAGACATCAATATGTAGACATCAATATGTAGACATCAATCTTCTAGCCTTAGTTTCCATTAAAAAATGATCTATTAATCTGTTAAAGTCAATAACCAGATTTAAATAGTGTCCAAGATAACAGGTGTGGTCTGTTAATAGTTGTTGCATTTCAGAATTATACTCCATAAAGTTCCACTTCACAAGACCATCACTATTACCGCTTTGGTGATAACTAAATTATTATTATTAGTTAGTGACTTTACAGCAACATGCTCTGTTTTTCTAAGTTATATTCTAAATTCTAAAGAGAGTGGCTTGACTACTCCTTTTAAACCTTTTAGCCTTATCAGTTTTATCCTTGGCATCAGTAAAATGAAAAGTACATTTGCGACTATTCCAATTAAAAGCTATGCCTTTCTGTGAGTCATTAAAGTCTCTGTAATATTTTTTAAGTTTTCATTTTTTCAGTTCATTTTCATATGTTGGCATATCACTGAAAAGGAGCATATGTAACTGTTCATATCTGGTATCACTAGCAAATCTTTGTAGGTTAGCAGTACATTTTTAACTAGTTTATTAATGGCAGTCATTTTTTCCTCACAGTAATTAACAAGTAGAGGGAGAAAATTCTTAGCTGCAGTTCTTTGAACAGATGGCTATTAATTGAGGGAACTAGCATTCTCTTAACCCACAGTAGGCTCACCTTAAAACTTAAGTCCCCTCAGGGCCATAACTCTGCTTACATAAGCCTTTAATAATTTAATACGTCATACCGCATATCTTAGTTTTCTTGAGTGGAAAGTCAAATCCTTGAAAGCTGTAGCAAAATTAAGGTTTCCCATTCTTCCTGCTTTTCCTTCATTAAAAAAAAATTCTTACTTGTGGACTGTAGTTGGAAAGCGTGTGACATTGTCCTTATCCTCTGATAGCAGAGTCAGGAGAACCAAGAGATGATCTGGATTTACCATAACTATTCCAGCCAAACACATAACAAAAAGGGCTGCTTTTAATTTCAAGGGCCGGCAATCAAATAGATATAAACCCACCATCGTTTGTTGCATGGTCCTAAACAAATGGTACATGAAATAAAATTATAACTTCAACTGTAAAAAAATCTAGCATTCTTTTTCATTTTTGAAAGCACTAACGCTAATTTATTTGCAATAAATTCTAAAATGTCTAAGTAACTCTATTATAGCAATAACCCATGACTGGGTATGGGTCATGCTGGATTTACCCACGTTTGGTGTGGTTTGGTCACGAGGGAAAAACCCAAGTGACCACAAAGCAAACTGTGTGTAAATCCTGCATTACCCACACCCAGCCATGGGTTATTACTATTATACAATGACATTTTTTAAGAAAAATGTTAGTTACTTTTCTTAAATGATGTTCTTGTATAAGGGTGTCATGCTGCTCTTCTGCTTTTTTCCAGGTATCCTGGGGCTTTCCTGAAGTACTGTGCATGTATATGGCACTTGCATTCCCATGCTTACACAGTACATCTGTGCTTTGCCAAGAAATTAACGGGGAAAGGAAGATCTCCATTGCTTCTTTAGTCTTTTTTTTTTTTCTAACGAAAAAAAGTTTGCAATCTGGATAGTTTAGAGGTATGAGACAGACACGGGAGAAATACAATGAAAATCAGGAACGTTATGCAAAACACACCTGATTTTCTTTGTATTTCTGTACTCTCTCTCTTGTACCTGTAAACTATCCAGATTGCGAATTTCATAACATTTGTCATTTGTTTTATATGTATGCTGCCTGAAAAGTCGTCATATATTTTGAATTAAAAAAAATATTAAAGAAGCAACAGAGATCTTCCTTTCTCCATTGCTTTCGTGCCAATGGATTTAAGTTTCAATATCACAAACAAAAAAGATAAGCAGCCCTTTTTGTTATGTGTTTGGCTGGAATAGTTATTGTATGCATACACCCCTCTTGTCTGCAATCTTGCAAATAGTAGCTTTTTTCCATAAAATGGAAGGAGCTTTCTCCTTGACAGTGTAAGCTCGAACTTTGCTATTATTGGTCTAGGCTTTTTTCTGTTATTACTCCTCAGAGCACTCACTCTGTGAGCTCTGTTAATCTGAATACTTTCTGTCGATATCTCTGCCACTCTTTTCAACACTTTTTTGTGAAGGCTCTGCAATCTGCATCTTCCATGTGTACTGCTACACCTATAGACCTAATATTCTCTCTCTGAGATCTGTCTGCAAGCTCCATCAGTTTTGTACAATGTCCTCCTGTTTTACCCTCATTCCTTGCAAGCTTTAGCTTCCTTCTCTGCATTCTGTAGCTCTGATATAGCATCTGAGTAGGATGTCAAAGTGTCTTCCATTTCCTACGATCTCCTGTTGTTGCATCCTATGCAGTCTGACAGAGTGGCCAGAGATGTTACCAGAAAAGATTCTGATTGACAGAGCACACGGAGTGAATGCTCTGAGGAGTAATAACAGAAATCAGCTTAGACCAATAACAGCAAGGTTTCAAGATTATACTGTCAAGGAGAAAACCCTTTACATTTTATGGAAAAAAGATATTTACAAGACTGCAGACAGGAGGGTGTATGCATATAATAAATATTACAGCCAAACACATAACAAAAAGGGCTGTTTTTTTGTTCATAATAAGATGATGTAAAAAGTGTATATTCGTACTATATATTAATCAGAAGAAAGACCGGGTGACCAGACTCTTCATCAGTATATGCTAAATTTACAAAGGGCAATCTGGTTGGGCTTACCAGTCAGTATGCTCATTTCTGAATATTAATGTACCATCATTGTATAAATAGTTCAGTGAAAACCTGTTGGAGTCATCAGTGCAATCTAACACCATTTCATAGAAATAAAACTTGATTGCTTTTATTGCAAAATATGTGACTCTGTATAACCAATAAAATTAAATAAGGAAACCATTTTTATAATCATCTATTGGTACTGGATATTATTTTGTTCTTTATAAGCATAATAATAACAATTGATTTCAATACATCTCTTGCAAACAAACATTTATTGCTGAAACATCAGAAATATTTGTGCAGTCCAGATATTATTAACCTATTTATTCTAACTTACTTTATAATGCAGCAATAAAGCATTTATACTTTAAACATAAATATGTCAACAAGATCATCTAGTGGGCAGCATAATATTTCCTAAATATTTTATGAGACTACATTTAAATAATGAATTAACAAAGGTGCAAAGTGTAATGTTTGCATTATGTCTGAGTTTAATAAAACATGAACTGGGATTATTCAAAGATGTGCAGTGATGTAGATTCATAGAAGGTTGCTGAAGTCCGCAGCACACATTAATATGGGTAGCAGCAATGCATAAGGTGTGGACAATTTGATGATAAAGGAAGAATGATACACAAAGCTCAAAACAGCATGGTATGCAGTGCATGCTAATGAGCACATAATGACACTGAAATAAGGAATTCCATGCAAGTCAGCCACACATTATATGTACATGATGAAACCCCAGATAGTAAACCAATTCAGAAACAAATAAAAAGGGCTTACTGCTAGTGGTGCATACCTATCTTTAACTCTAAGAATCTTGCGGTCTGTAAAGGGAAACATGTTTTTATTAATAGTACCTATAGCTGTGTATTATGAGTTAATGGACACCTTCAGATCCAGTGACTGCAATGTTACTCATCATAGCCATTCACACCAATGGAAAAGAAACGGACAACTGCCTAACATGTCATCGGACTGTGGATTGATCTGCCATGGATATTAACTGAGACCTTGTCAACATAAGTCACCATAAGAAGAACTGTGTGTGATGCATGGTTTGTCCATTCCTGTGGATAGTAAGGTATGTGTGTTTTTTTCCACCATGTCTATGGGTACTTTCAGCAACCTAGTAGGGATACATTAGGAATACTGCAAGCATCATCCAAGCAAAGCCTAAATCAGTTCCTTGATATTATGCCTCAGTATGTGGGGAATCAGGTCTGTTTCCCAGGACTGCAGAGTACAGAACCACCACTCTGCAGGAATTTTATATATTTTCTTTCCCTATGGTCCTGCCAGCCATTGACTGCACAGATACATACACATTACCATTAAACCTCATCTGGTTTAGAGAGACTTCATCAACAGGAAGGGATTCCATCTCCTTAATAGCCAGGTGGTCTGTAATGCCCAGGGATTTATTAATAGTGCATCTTTTCACAACACATGCAGTTCCCATGATTTGCACAACTGGCACCTGTCTGACCTACATCAAAGTTCCCGCAAATGGATTTCATACAGGGTCATCTGGATGGCAGGAGCACATTAAAACTAGATATGCCAGCCTATAATGACACAGGTACCATGTAAGCAGGGAGCATACCACAAATAATATGGTCTGTTGTATGTTGAGGTGATGCCAGATATGCCCTAGAGCCCTGGCTAATAACCCTCATTCACAATCCCAAACCATGCAGGAACTGGCTTATAATGCAGCACTTGCTGTTACATGTAATGTACTGCAAAGGGTGTTCAGCCTAATCAGCAATGCTACTTTTGCCTAGATAGATCAGGAAGAGAATTGCACTATGCTCCTAAAATATGCAGCAAGATCTTTGTTGCACATGAAATGCTGCACAATATGGTTTTGTACAAACAGTTGGAGCAGCAGGTTACTGTTTTGGCAGTAACTTCCATGCCATATATTCTAGCAGTGGAAGGGCAAGGTGGAGAGTCAGGTGAGGTAGACACAGCAGTAGTGACACAGCTGTGACAGAAGCAGGTAAATACACTGGAATAGTGAGAAAGAGGTGGCATCCAGTATATAATCATGGGAAATTACAGAAATAACACAAAACAAAGTGATACAAGCTATGTAAGGCAGTGCATGAACTAATCATGCTGTGTATTAGATATACACATACCCACATAGATTAGGGGTGGGCAGGCCACAGTCATCACTTGTGCAGCTGACTGGTGGGGAGACAATAACAGGTCATGGCAGATGACCTCAATAGCCACATACTATGGGAGGTTGTGGGGAATTGGAGAACTCATCCTCCAGTTGTGAGATCAAGCTGCAGTGATGTGTCCAGTCAGCTGGCTTGTAGTATCAGAGTTTGATGCAGCCCATGGCAGGGAAGGTGTAGAACAATGAAACTGAATATTAATGACAGGACATAGCAAATGTTGATCCCCACAAGCACTATTATCCATGAAGTAGTTATTGATCATGTGTAGGAATGGTGGTGTCTATACTCACAGGTGACAGGGAAGGGAAAGAACTATGTGAACATTCGCATGCAGCCTGATGAGGCCTCATAGCTGGTGAGCGAGAGGAGTGACATTGGCCATGACTTGGGTGATACCCATCACTGGGTGTGCCAAGCAGTGTGCCTAGACACTGATGCAATCTTTTTAACAGTCTTAGCAGGCTGACATTTGATAGTACGTATCTGACTTCTCTGCATGCTGACCCTCCCATAGGCATGGAAGACATGGCCATTGGAGAAAACTCAGAGGGCGGTGCATCTAATAATGGCACTGATTGGGAGGGGCAGCATGTGCCACCAGTGACCACAGCAGCATTGTCTGCTTCCTATTAACATACTTCATGGCACTGTGCATGTGTTGCATGTCATTCTAGAATCCATACAGCACAGTAATCATTTCCATCATGCTGTTAGTAGCACCTGATTGTGCCAGGATCACTGACCTGTACATTCTCTGGTCAATGTCAAATATCTCAATCACAGCATGGACAGAACTGGAATCATGGTAGTGACCTCAATCCTCCATCTATGTCATGTGGTGGATTTGTGCACCTTATGGGTGGTACACATTTCAGATATCTGCACTCTGAGGGAATCTAATGTGGAAGCTATCCATCATACCCAGGTAAGGCTGTATGCCTACCCTATAAGCCTACAAGGCCTTCTTTTATGGTGGGTGCTGGTGACCCACCTCCCAGTATGTTGCAGAAAGTACCACTGAACCATACAACCATGTCATTTGCATGTTGTTGTCATTGACAGATGTAGGTACACTGCTGACACAAGTCCTTTGTTGTCATGTTATGCTGCATTTTCATATAGTGGAACCTATGATAACAGGAACACACATGACACTCCTGTCATCCCACAGATATGCATCCAATATCCTCCTTGGCATATATAGACTACACATTAAAATACAGATACAGCATACTTTACAGACATGCCTTCTCAAACAGGTGCCTCGACAGACAGATATGCAGGTGGGCCTTGGTCAGTCCTTTTCTTCAAATGCAGTGGAATGTGCGGTGTTGTACTGTAGTGGATATTACTAAACTGACGTGTCCTCAGCTGACACATGGATGCTTGGTGCCAGCCCAGGTTCAAATCTAAGCTATGCTGACCATGTGGAGTCACTCCTCTAGCTGGTAAGTACCATTAAAAACTACTCAGACTCAGTAATATGCTCTTGTATGATAGTCAATCTCTTGTGGTGGACCTGTCTTTTGCAATGTCCTGTGCCTTTTCCTCTGAATGGAGTATACATGTAAGTAACCTGTTTTTGAACTTGATGCAGAGATCTGTTATGGCTGTTCACAGCATTCACATCTTACAGCACTCACTGCAAAATCTGGGTTTGATCGTGCTCGTCTTCAGTACCTTTGTCCAAGACGTGCATGCCATGTATATGGGGACCTGCAGTAGCACTTCATTTTCCTAGGCATTCAATTTATCCAGGTGCTGTATCTCTCAGAGGAACATCCCATTTCAAGCATATTTGTGGCCAAAACATGTCAATGTGAGTGTACAGCATATTGTAGGATGACAGTACTTATGACCACCTCCTCCTTCCTTTATACACACATCTTTATGTGGAAGAATTGAAGATTAACACAGCCTTCACACCCTCCATTTCTTTACTACACACATAGACAGACGCTTCCGCATCCATTTGCTCTTTTCTTATCCATACCATTTCCTCCGGAATTACATCGTTTCAACCTGTACAGCTATTCTTGAAAAGCAGGTACACATCCAAAAATCTGCTTTCCTAATTAGCAGAAAATGGAACCCATAATAATACACAGTTACTCCCACTTCTAGTGGGACTGTGGGATTCTACCCAGTAACACAAGCTTAGAAACGGGCGTTATTAAAATATAAGCATATTGTCAAAGACTCAGTGAAAACTCTGTACTTTAATAAATGATAGTACAACACAGTCATTTATTTTTGTTTCTGAAAAAGGGAGATGTAAGGTGGTCTTCTTTCATTAAATTTTTGGTGCCACTAGTATTTTGGTCATGTAATCTGGTTTCACAGGTACTAAACAGCTTCAGAACTGCTGTGTGTGTGTGTGTGTGTGTGTGTGTGTGTGTGTGTGTGTGTGTGTGTGTGTGTGTGTGTGTGTGTGAGCCAGAAAATTATGAGGACTTGTAAATCAAGCCTAAAAATAGGGAAATACCTAAAAATATAGGTACTTCATGTGAAAGGGTAAATCATTCTTGAAAATAGATACATTCCTCCAAAACAGGTACAGTAGATAGGTCTGCTCAATTATATGAAATTAATAAGGTTTGGCACTTTAATGTGCCCCTCCATGGTAGTTTATCTAATGGCTACTATGCTGTCCTTTCTTGTGCCAGAAGGATGACAGATGTAGCTAATGTGAGTGCACACTGACTAGGCTGTGCTAGCTTGCACTCTGACTTCTGTCATATTGATCAAGTGACCTGCTATAGGACCCCCACAGCCTTGAAGCAGCCTAGCTCTGCTAATACATTAGTAATATCATTTTAATTAATTATTTGGTCCTTTTCATAGATTGCTGGTGATATTCCGTGCCTAATAGTTATCCAAATAGCAATGTGGCTCATTGTTTGCTGCCTCTTGAAAAATAACACACCCCTTTCTGTGAATCTGAGTCATGATGGATATTAATAAAAAAATTCACAAATAGTTATGTAATCATCATTAAATTACTAAAATTAAAAAATGACACTCAAAATAATTAAACAAGCAAGATAACAATTAAAAAGTACCCCACGCAACTAGTGTAGAAAACTGCTCACAAGACACAACATACTCTGCTCATAAAAGCTTATGCAAACTACCTACATATTCAGTAGAAATATGGACGACCAGTACAGCTCATTGAAATCAATAGGAAAATATTACTCTGACCTATAAACACGCAGGAGAAATGGGCAAATGGAGTAGGTGGAGGTCAGGATCATTTGAAACATGAATATCTTGTATTGTGCTGTCGGTTGAAATTCCAAGAGCTGTGATCCTCAGAATACTGGAACTGAAAGAGTGAAAATGGAGGATATTTACAAAGTCTAAAGCTGCAGAAAATTAAGATAGAAGAGAGATAGTGGAACAGGTTAACAGCTTCAAGTATCTGAGAGAGTTGAGTGGGGGAGAAGGGAATTCTGAATGAAGAGGTCAAAGCAAGAATCAGAGGACCCAACTGGCATGGAATGCCATGGATATTGCATAAAAGAATGCCAAAGAAGCTGAAAATTAAGGTGTACAAAACAGTGTATGACCAGTACTACTGTATGATACAGAATCCTGACAGTGAAGACAGAACAGCTGAGGAAGCTAGAGGTGATGGAGATAAAGTGCTGGTAATGGGAGGCAGGATGCACATTGTGGGACAGATGAAGAAATGATGACATCGGAGCAAAAGGTTAAGTAGCTTCAATTACAGATAAGGTCAAAGAGAAGAGATTACAGTGGTTTGGGCACATGTGCAGGAAACTAAAGGATGAGTTGTTAAAAAAGATTTGGGAGAAACAGGAAGAAGGCAAGACAAAATGAGAACACTGAGCAAAGAGATGGATGGCTTGCATGAGAGAAGACCTAAGGCAGTTAGGAGGTAGGAGAGTGTCACTGACTCAAGATAAATGGCAGCAGTATGTAGAATACGCGGATTCCATATAGAAAATGTGGGATGATGATAATGAATCTGAGGTTACAGAACCTTGGACTATTCTCTTTGGTGTACAGTGACATTAGAATTAGTATATATAAATAGCAGGAGTGTAGGGGACAGGCCCGACCCATATATGTCAGGCTGGGATGGCAGGATTAAAATAACAGTGAGTTTAAAAATTCCCTATTCATTGTCTGAATTGCAGGATGGGGTCTCCCACCACATAAAAGGAGTAGTTATGGTGCAGAATTATGTTACTGTTTCACTCATCCCTTTACCACTTGTGATGAAATGCATTTGCTAAGCCTACAGTACAAGGCATTTGTACATCATACACCAGACCAGCATACATTCCCATTACCATATAAAAGGTATATATAATGTGTGTGCGCATGTCTATGCACATATATCAGCACTGAATATTGTCGAACATGTGTTTGGTCAACTAAGGAGCTAGTCAACAGGTATGCAAGATCTCGCAGGTGCTATGGGGGGCACAGTCAAGGAATGTATAGACCATACTAGAATGACTTAAAGTTTGTTTAAACAAAGCACTGTGGCTTTTTTTAGATCTTATGTCACCGAAATGTGCACTTATCTTTTCCTTAAAAGTGTGAGTAGTCTGGCCAATACAGCATGTACCACAAATGCACTGTGCCAAATAGATCACACATTTAGGGCCAGATTTCAAAAAAACTTGTTATGGGGGTAATGATTTACTTCAGTGTAAGCCTGCCTTGATTCCAAAACATTTGCTCTTAGTGTAAAAGTGAGTTACTCTGGAGTAAGGCCTATCAATAAAGCATGTTTACACTGGGGGCCAGATTCCAGGAGACTTGCTCTCTCTGTAAGTGACTTAGTTTAGTGAATACAGTAGAGTAAGACACTTAGACTGAGAGTAAGTCTTTTGGAATTTGGCCATTAGTATTACGAGTAACCAAGGATTGAATTTCATGAAAGTTTTTAAAATTTTTTTTTGGTGAAAGATTTTGTATTAAATACCAGACAGCAACTTTTACAAGCCCCACAACACCTATTACTCTGTATTCCATCAATGTTTGTTTTAAGTACTCTAGGATTGCTTTTTAATTAAAAAAAAAAAAATATATATATATATATATATATATATATATATATATATTGTGACAGCAATCTATGCCACCAATAGCCAAACTTAAGTATCTCATTAGAAAGTAAATGTGGCCAATGTTTCTGTACTAATTCTTTCTAAGAAAAGCAGTTGAAAAGATGCCACGAAACATGAGAAATTCAAGGTTTACTATCATTTTTGTGAATGACATACTGTCGGCAGTTATGCTGCTGAAAATCAGAATGTTATTTGCAAAATGAAAAGTGAGTTGGATAGTCGAACACACTTATGTGAATGCAGTAGTGCATTCGCATAAGTGAGTTGGATAGTCGAACACACTTATGTGAATGCAGTAGTACATTTGCATAAGTGTGTTTGACTGTATGTACGAGATTGCAGTACAATGGGGATTGGAAATTCATCCATATCCCCATTGTAATCTGATCTTGGAGTTGGAATAAATTAGTAGCAGGAGGTGTGGGGGGCACAGCAAAAACGTGATAGGTCATATAGGAGTTTGATTTACATCAGCTCCTATATGGCTATCACGTCCCATTTTCAACAATATCATCTCAAATGTGTTAATCATTTGGGGTGAAATTGTGTACGCTCGAAATGTTTTGTTTCAGTTTAACTTTTCATTATTTCAAACAGCAAATGTTTTGCCGTTCAAAATAACGATAGTACACTGAAATTCAAGGCTAAGGAAATCAATACATTGAGGCAGGGATTCTTCTACCTCTGATAATTTTACTACTGAAGGTGAAACTTCCATAACTGATAGCGAGTTTGATTCTGGCCCTATTATTAGTCAAGTATTACATAAGTGCAAAACTTTCACTGTGAATGTATTACAATCCCAAGTCTAAATATAACACAAGCTGGAAGCAGTCAAAAGACCAAAACACTTTCACAGTGAAAGTTTTGCACTTGTGGATTATTCTTGGTTGTTTCACTGTACGAGGTTCTTTACTTACCAAGTATTACATAACTAACATCACAGTGGATGCATGTGATTCATTAACTGGTTCTCGTTTATCAAATGTAGGAAATGGAGGGGGGGGGAACAAACAAAAGGATCATTCAAGCATTTCAAGATGCAATAAAAATATATGGAAGGAAATAAATAATTTAGCTATTACTATTTCACAGAAAAAATTGAGGGATTGTGAGTTTGTTGTATTAAATAAAGGGTTGAAAGATCATGCCTAAAGGTCTGAAATGGCCTTTGTTTTTTGCATAAAAAAGCATTTGCATGCATCTTTATGCATGCAATACTTTTTTATGCAAAAACCAAAGGCCATTTCACACCAGTTTAGAAATATAATTATTTTAAAAATTTCTTCCAGATGTGGAAGACTAAACATACATAGCTGTATTATGGCACTAATATTAGTGGACATGTAAAAGTTGATTATGTCACTTTGGGTTTTATCCCTAATTATGGCAGATTAGCATGGGTAAGTAATTGTGAATTAGGTTATGTAATTGCCAAACTGTTAAATTATCAGTATGGCAAACAGCTACCTATTAATAGGGTGGTTACATGGGATGGTATGTTATGTCAAGGGGAAACATTTAAACAATTAAATTATTTTTTTTATTGCAGATTAATTTATAATCCAACAAGCAAATTTAAAGAGATTGATACTGTCCTTATATATTAGGAAGAAGAGAATGTTATTTCATACTTTGCGACAGGATCTGAGTGGATAATCCAAAACCCAGATATTTTGCATCCTACCCAAAATTCACAAAAAATAGTAATTATCCGCCTATGTAATTCATTGTTTCTTGGAAAGGCTCACTCACTGAGCCTATTGTTAAGTTTCTGGAAAAATGTCTCAAACCCCTGCTGGCTATGACTCGCTCAAGAATTAAAGATTCTACTGAATTTGTTAATGTTATTTCAGAAATGTTTGTGGAAAAGCAATGGTACATGTGTAATTTATATGTCCAGTTGTTATATACAACCAACCATACCATATGAGGCAGGCTTATGAGCTTTGAACAATTGGTTGAATTGAAACCTTTGAATTGAAAGGTTTCTTAATCAAGGTGAGTGAGCTAGGCCTTACCATAAATATTTCTTATATCTGAAAAGAATGTTAATTACTGCTCAGGGGTACCACAATGGGGGGCAGGTTTTTCCTCACCTATGCAGATTTATTTTTGCGATACTTTGAGTATACACTCACACACACACACACACACACACACACACACACACACACACACACACACACACACACACACACACACACACACACACACACACACCCCTATTAAAGTCTAGTAAGCATGCTTATGATAGCATGCTGAAATATTCTTATTTTATGGAAAATTTACATATCTCTTGCAATCCCTTGACAATGCCATGGTTGAAAGTGTTTTGAGAACGTATATCTGTGTTATATGAAGGGTTTCTGACTGCGAGTTCCATGCATCTGCTCAGGGACTTTCGCTTTCTGTTTTTCAACCTTACATGGTAGCAATAAATGAAACTGAGGCTTAGTCACAGCAGAGGTGGGTCATAAGGCAAGTGAGACTAATGAGAAGGAACTGCCTACAGAAAGAAGTATGTATTAATCCAGCTAAGTAATGCACAATTAATGGCATACGTGTATTTCCAAGTAATTAAGTGTATTTTACTAATGCTTCATTACTGCACAGTGCATCTTAATAGTGTTCATTCTAGCATGTGAAACTATTGGGAGTGGATTTGAATAACTGTTTCTCATCTACTTATTTGCCTTTTAGCTTATTATTTTTAAAACGTGACGTTATTAAGCAACATGATGCGTGCCTATTTTTTAACCAAGATAATATCCACAGGGTACAGCAGAATGCTGTACTTTCTGCTTTCAAATTGCTCCGAGTTCATCAGCTAGAGAATTTTGATTTATCCTGAATAAATCACAGATGAGGCAGAACTCATTAAATACTATACTGTTACGGAAGCAAAATATGATTTCTTTCCTAAAAAAACAAATGACAGTCATGGTCTGCAAATCTGCCAGTGAGTTACTGAGTTGCAGAGACAATTTTTAGCTATTCGTCCCCGACAGACTTTCAATAATTCTTCCCTAATGATAAGGTGGAATTCCTCACTAAGCAGCCAGCACTAATAGAGGCAAAGATAACAAGCTGTCTCATATGCTTTGCAGTTCCACTTCTGAAAGGAAAATGATGAAAGTCTTGAACTCCTAGTGCATTTTAATACCTGCTGAGAAAGATGAGAGAGAGTCTTTCTTTGTCTCTTTTTTTCTCTCTCATTTTCTCCTCATTCACAGAATGCATGTCCTGTTCTCACACTATAAACTACTTTTCATATCTTCACCTGAATTTTGACATTTACTAGACAGTTTTTCATTTCAAGCTAAAAATAAGTTTTAAGCATCTTCTGCTACTGTGGATTATAGCAAACACTCCCTCCTATCTTATTCTACTCTTTTTCTGCTCTTAAGTGAGCTTCAGAGAAATATGATAATTTATTTCTATTTCTTTAATGCTGCTTTTATTTTCTCAGTGTTAATGCTTAACATTAAGAGCGCAGTGGGTAGGTTTCTCAGAAGTTACTACAGTCATTACTTTGAAGACTGAGACAGCTGTAACTGAGACAGATTAAGTGTGTAAGTTTCTCAGATGTTACCGTCATAGTGACGTCCCTCCTCAGGGCTGGTAATCCAGGAGCCTCAATCTTCACCACTGACACCGGTGAGGAATGTTCACTTGGAACAAAAATAGATACACACACTATTTCCAGATGCAGCTCTCTGCACCAAGCACAATTTCCCTTAAGAGCACACAGGGACCAAACTCCCATCCTGGGGCTGGGTTTCCCCCTCTCTCTCTTTCTCTAGGCCCCCAAATAAGACTCCACACTGACCACAGCTGTTGAGTTGAGTCCTCAGCAGAGTGTTTCAAGCCAGGTATACCACCACCCTCTCTCTAAAACCAGTGCTGTGTGTCCCTGCTCCAAGTAGCTAACGCACACTTTTTGAGATTAGATTTTCACATACACACACCTGGGAAAGGCTGGCAGAGATTTACTAGCTATGGCCCCTGTGCCTAGACTAAAAGGTAGATATGGCCACCAGAACACTCCAAAGCCAGCTACTCAAAGGCTCTTACAAGGGTACCCAATTATACTGAGTAAAATTAATACTAATACAAATGGTAGTGTTTGACCAATGCAGCAAGGGTTTCAGAAATGGCCACAGTGTCACCAAATAAATATAAGTACTCTCAAAGGTTAAAATATTCTCTAAAAGACCAGCCACAATGAAACATTTAAATATATTTAATAATTAATAAAATAAGCCAAGCCGAGAATCAAAATGTTCTCCCGTTCAATTCTCGGCTTGGCTTGGGAGTGCATTCTGTGTGGAGTCTGCAAGTCCTCCCTGTGGTTGGGTAGCGTTCGAAAGACATGCTTGCATAAATGGGCATGCCTTCGTTGAAGGTTAGGCGTCGAGCTGGCACCTCGATGTTTGGTAAAAATCTACTGCCAATCATTAGCGGACCGGAGTTCCACTGTGGTGACCCCTTACAGGGAAAAAGCCGAAAGACAAACAACAACATACTAAACATCTATTTAGAATAAACATCAGAGTTTCAATCACAGGAAATATTAAAAATAACACAGATTCACACAGATAAATAAAAACAATATAATCTCACTATATTTTCCTGACTGAACTAAAGAATTACTGTTCCCTAGTTCACTTGCTAGAGCAAGGCAAGATGAAGTGGGTGAGTGATCCTTCTTTGTTAGGTTTCAAAAATAGACTGCCCAGAGACTTCTGTCTCATCTAGTATTAAAACATTATTTCAGTGCTGGATTACAGAATGACATCACATACATCTGGCCACTTGACTTCTGGTTCCCACACTATTCCCTTTACTAGAAACTGAGCCAGAATCTTGCACATATGTGTTACCATACACACACAGAGCTTTGCTAAGTTGTGTCAGAAATATTAATATGCCATATATTCATGATATGTCATAAAAAGCTTTCTTGATTACTGGCCACTTATGTGGTTTACCATTTATTTATAACCTGTCTACTGACCTGACCTGTGAAATGATGTTCCACAATGCTACTGAGTGGGCAGTGCCTGACGTATTTGCATAAACACGATAGTTATGCATAATTGCATATTTTACTGCTAAAGAAACAGAAATATCTACAGTGCAAAATAGTAGACACCAGTTATGACTGTGAATTTTATCAGTATTGTGCACAATTTCAATTAATTCTGTGAAGAACCATCAATTCTGTCTTGTGCAAATTATCCAAAATATTAATATGGAATATATTTGTAATTTGACATACTAATATCAACATTTCTCACTTACTTACAACCCCATTCGAGTCTGAAGCCATTCCTAACAGAACCTCTGAAAGAACTACACATTACACAAATGACCGACTTATATACATATGTAATATTTATACATTTCTGAATATATATGTACAAAGAGGCACGCAGTTACTCAGGTGAGATTACAGCAATGAATGAAATATAATATAATACCACATCAAGTCTCCCTGCCTAACTGGGAATAACCTGCTCAACAAAGGATATATGTACATATATATGTGTATGTGTCTATATATATATATATATATATATATATATATATATATACAGAGAGAGAGAGAGAGAGAGACATACACATACACACACACACACCATATTAGTTTGCACATTATTATGTCAATGCACCTCAACGTATGTGTGCATGTGTACACAAAAAGAGATTTCATTTTCATCCTCTGAATAGCATAGCCACTATAAAAGCTATAAAATACTCAAAGCATCAATCCAGACTTTTGAAATTACATTTTAAAAAAATCCAGTTCTCCAATGTTCAGCCAGTGTTACTTGGCAGACCTTGGATTTCTTTCTGTTTTATATGACATGCATAAAATACACCAAGATATATATATATATATATATATATATATATATATATATATATATATATATACACACACACACACACACACACACACATATATCCATACATACAAACACACACACACATACACACATCTATATCTATATAAAGCACTCATACTATGAAACTAAGACCATTAGCACATTGCTTGAATAATCCCAGAATGACATACCTATGTGATGCATCAGGAGGCACAGCTTCCAGTGGTATGCTAACTAGTGGGCCTTCTGTCTACAAGAAAAGAAGAGTGGCAACCATCAGTATGATTAGCAAGAGCAACATAATCATCCTTAAGGCTAGTCCAACCAAACCCATGAGTAATTCATAGATTCTATGATCATAAACATTAATATGCAGCACACAGAAGTATATACTATACATGCATCCACTGCAAAAAATATGACATAGTGGATGCCAACACACATTGCATGTGTTTCACATACCCTCAAGCCCAAAGCAGTATGAATCTCCAAACATGTGATTGTGATGATCAAAACACCTTACAGTCACTCATTGCAAGCCTATGACTCTATGTCTAGCTAAACAGCCACATATTAAAAAAAAAATCCCGAGACCTGGCAGCTTCTAGATACATCCATGTATTTCCTAATGCAGAGAAATGAGTATCTCAAGGCATACAAGACTTCGCTGTTCAAATGCTGGACCAAAATTATGCAATTACCCCTCCACTTTTGACAGAATAGGCCTATATATGTGCAACAGACATTCATTTCCCTGTAACCAGTGCAATGCATGAAAACATAAGTGTAACATACACATTGGCCAAAAGGTGTAATAGAGTAATGCAGTCAGCAATAATCAAACCAACAGACTACACACATCCAATTATGCTTTCATAACTAAACTGACCAAAACAGCACATATTTCCATTTCCAGATGTTAATATGAACACATCTACATCTGAATAATAGGCTTGTAGGTCTTAATCTCGAGGCCCACATTCTTAAAGCCTTGCATGCCTGTTATATGTCATCATCAAATAGCACCCCAGGCCACACTAATTCATGAGGTGTATGTATTTTGAACTTGCAGAACACAGACCTATATCCTGCTCAACAAGATCTACTATGAATATATATAGCTTTCAAAAACAGTATCACATCATATATATCCCCAATATGAAGAAAACCTATATTAAAGTGGTGAAACATGCACAGCAACCTGCTCTCACCATCACCAAACCCCAATAAGGTGCCCTGCTATTTAATAGCCACAGAGCCATATACACACCACTTATCAAGTGAATTGGATGCTACACTGTGCTGTCTACCTGCCTCAGCATAGGTGTAGCCTTAGGGGTGGGTGCCCTGCACATGTGATTACAGCCACGTTGCACCATTGTTATCATATTGTAAAATATAGCTTTCATGTGCATGCATTATTTTGTCCCCTAGATTCTCACTGTGTGTGTTTTTCAACCAGTCCTGTGCCCCCCCCCCGATGCTTGTGCAGATGATGATGACTGTTGTGCTTACTGTGAAACATTTATATTCTTTAAATTGTAGGTGCTGCCTGATGCCACAGGTGTTCAGAATGTGTACATATCAGCACTCTCCAGGGAGGTATTAACAAAATTACAGTATCTGTGTAGACATCAAGTTTCCCCTGTGCACAGGCTGTGATGGCATGTCATGACACTTAGATTTACACCAGATGTTGCCATGTTGCTTATGCACTGGCACACTATGAGTGTCTTCCTCATATGTGCTGTTTTTTTGTCTAACTGTTCATTGCCATCAGGTGATGCGTCTCATAATTGTTCCTGCTCAGTTATCTGGGGATCATGGGATAAGCCTGGACTGGAAGTCCAGCATGGCTTCATGTTATCATATAGTACAGGTCAGCGCACACAGTGACCATCCAAGGTGTCTTCTCAAATATGTATTGCAAAACACCCAATAAATGTATCCAGACACCTGAAATGGGACTGCTCAGGGAATGAACTTGATTGCAGGCGTCTACGTTAGGTGACTGAGGATATGTAGATGTTCATTAGGCAGGTTTCAAAGGAAATCTACTGTTACCTGAAAACATAAAGGTATGTTAGGGGTGGTGTGCTTTCTTGGGGTAGAATTATATATTACTACTATACTTTAGCTTGTACTCAACCACTAGATGCTTTTCTGGGATGTCCTTCATTAGGAATCTTTGTGTTAGGATACAGGTCCACCTGATATAAGAGTCCCACTGTCTGCTAGGGAATGATTTTGTGACATGAAGAATTTATCTGCAGTATGCAGCCTGGTAATTGATTTAGTACCATCACTTCAGGTTGATGTAGTCTTGGTCCTGATTCCCATTTAGGACTGTTATGGTGATAAGGGTGGAGATGATAGTCAAGAGGATATGTTTTGTGAGCAATTTCATACAACAGCTCTAAGGTAGCATGGTGCTCAGCTGCTATTGCTCAGAATTTTGTGTAGCTCCTAGTCTCTGACAAACAATATCAAGGACCTTGTCCAGGATGCTAGACGCAGTGGCATGGGATACTCATATGACACTGGAGATGCAGGTATGCCCAGCAACAGCTCATATCTGGTCTCTAGTGGAATGGGGTTCTGTGCTGGCTACTTGGACTCATCTGCCATGCACACAGATTCCACACAAGTACCATGTTTATGTCCAGTCATTTATCAGTAGCCTCCTGGTCAGACACCTCATCCAGCAGCAGTCAGTGCTGAAGCTTATTCAGTTGCATCCTTGTTGCAGGGTTCACAGCAGACAGCATCCCCTCATCCAACATTAGTATATTCCTCTGCTGGGCAGTGGTTATAAGGAAAGGCAGTAGTATCTGTTTTGCTTCTTACAGATCAGTCTGTTATAGGGATTTAGAGTAGTCTGCCAATTTTTACTTAAACTGTATAAAGGCACAGTGATGCTTAGATAGTTTTCAGAATCAAACACTATCTCTACAGGATGCCAACCACATAATCGTGCACGTCTTCATTTGCATGCAACACTTGCTGGTAATTCTTTTGGAAACACTAATACTCAACAATGTCTGTGGCATTCAAATTGCACCTTGCCCCAGACGTAAACTGTTGAAATCTTGGGGACTGAATACTGAAGGGACTGATACAAAAGATACATGTTAAAGAACTGGGTAATATGGTAAATATTGCATATTACGAAGCATAACAAGAGCTATTAGTATGACGAATATAAAACATTTCTGGAAAATCATAAGGCTGTAGAACAGTAATACAGGGAAAAGATGAAAAGGTAATGAATGTGCAAAGAATAAAAAGTGTAGGCAGTGTTAAAATAATGTTCTCCAATACACTTTCTTTCGAATAACAACAACATAACACAGTAAAATATATATAGAAATAATTACAAGTGTAACTGCAGTTACAGTTGCAAACATGGCAGCATATTGTACTGATTAATCTGTGTAAAAACACCAGGTGTCCTGAAAATACTTTAGCTGAAATAAGACCTTGTAACAAGTTTCTGGCATAGTCATACCATTTAATAGGGTTCAGTCACATTCAGATTAGAATTCTGAAAGCTGAGAAAAGGCTGTTTCCCAGTTATGTTTAACTTGTTAATTTTTAACTTGTTACATCAAGTAATGACTTTATTTTCATTAATCATATACGTAATTCAGCAGCCAATTTTGCATATTTAGAAAATGCTTGAAGTACACTTATGATGTGTCCAAAGCAGTACTGTAGTCCTTCAAATTGTATGTCCGAATGCAGTTAAAGTAGATGATCAGCAATGCTAACATGTTAGAAATGGAAAGTTCCTGAAGCATGACAATCATATCTGTGGACATATTAAAGCTTAATTAAAGATGAAATACTTCATTAAAGTTTATACAGAGCATTATGATCAGGTCTTTGATCATAACGTATTTTTATATATGTGAGAGATGAACGCTTAAAGATTCACCTCAAAAGTGACATTCAAGAGGTGAATTTATAAATTGAGAGCACATAATAATATGGTTCCTATTGATAAGGTCACATCATTATTCTTTGTGGTGGACAGAGCTTTATGTGCTCCATGTACTACTAGTTACAGAAAAATGTGTACAAGTATGAATTGTTTTACTGGCTTTCAAAACCTTTGAAAGCTGGTAAAAAGTGTAGAACTGCCTAATAGACAGCAGGTGGAAAAGAAGTGTCCCACTGAAGAATGAACTTTAAAAGCAGTTAGATACTTTGTTCAGCCACACTTTTTGTTTACAAGTGTGACAGTGAATTATATAAGAGCTTTTCAAGCTGTTTTACTTTGACACTTTTCTTTTCTGGCCAGCACTATCTTATATGTGTTTATGTTCATACGTGTGTACTAGGCTAATGGTCCTGGAGCCTATATAAGCCTAGCCCAAGAAGATTCCCCTGGCATCATGCCACCCAAAGTTAGTTCCCAGTGCCCCTGTCAAGTAAGGCCACTGAGGTGATCCCCGGGGTGAACTTCCTGTTGCCCATCCACTCATCAAGATTTCTCTTAAAGAGGGCCAGTGAAGTGCTCTGCTTGACGTGAATGGGAAGTTTATTCCAGAGTATGGGAAGTCTATGGGTTAGGAACCTGTCCCTCCAGCATGTTCCGTTTATTGTGGTAATGAGGTTTAGGTCCCTGGAGCGTGTGGCATGGAGGGATTGGGATTTCTTTAGGTGCAGCATATCTAGCAGCTCTGGGTCAGACATGGCTTTGTAGGTCAAGCAGAGATCATCTCTAAGTAGGCGATAAGAGAC
This sequence comes from Protopterus annectens, assembly GCF_019279795.1. Taxonomy (NCBI): domain Eukaryota; kingdom Metazoa; phylum Chordata; order Ceratodontiformes; family Protopteridae; genus Protopterus; species Protopterus annectens. Next base: position 637,151,446 of record NC_056750.1, read on the forward strand.
AGAGTATAGCTGGAGTTTTTTGAGTCTGTCTGTATAGAGCATGTATCTAAGGCCTAAGATCTTCTTAGTGAGGGATTTTTGTGGCCTTTGCAGTTGTTGTAGGTGTCTAGTGAGGTACATACCAAATGGGGCGTTATATTCTATAATAGGTCTAATGAGGGACGAGTAGAGTGGGATTATGACCTCTTTCTTCCTGGATGAGAAACCTTTGTAATGAGATGTGGCACATATAGAAGGACTTTCTGACTACAGTGGCAATGTGGTTATCAAAAGAGAGGTTGCTGTCAACCTGTGTCCCCAGGTCTCTTATCAAACCTTCAGTGTTTAGTGGACTACCACGGGGTGATGGTAGGATGCTACTCAGAGCTAGGCTCATACCTGCCTGGGCTACAAGATCTGAGAGATCCTCTATGTCTCTTGTCATGTAGTCCAACGAGGTACGTCTCGGGTCATTCACACCAACATGGACAATGACAGAGTCATATTTGTACCTTTTGTGGAGTGACCTAAGTACGTGCATTATGTGGCGGATCCCGGCACCCGACAGGCAGCTGACCGTAACTTTCTCCTTATTCAACCAAGTGAGTGGGACATCAGTTTGCCTTACTATTGAGTCACCTATGACTAGTGTATTGAGTACTCTGTTTTGTCTTATGGGCTTTGGTTGAGTGGCACACTGTTTATGTGGGCTATGTGTCTCATGGTTTGTGCTGGGATGTGGTGGTTGTTTGCGTTTGTCCCGGAGGTCTCTGTTGTTTGGGCAGAATTTTATTGAGAGCCTTCATGAAAGTAGGTGTGTTTTGTGTTACTATGTGAGGGTTGTGGTGGTGTAAGTTCTGGAGCGCTATGTGTTGAATGTGTTGTGGTGCAGGTGTTAACCCTCTCCTCTTGACTGGCTCATCCAGTCTTGGCTGCAGAGTGCTTGGCTTCCAATTTGGCTATATATATATGTGTGTGTGTGTGTGTGTGTGTGTGTGTGTGTGTGTGTGTGTATATATATATATATATATATATATATATATATATATATATATATATATATATATATATGTATGTGTGTGTGTGTGTGTGCATCTCTCACAAGTCATACATTTGGAAGGTAAGAGGAGAGGGTTGTTTGTGCACATGAGGCAGTTGCTACACTGCCTCGGGATGCCCTAGTTCACCAGGTTGACAGGAGAAAGCACAGGGAACTGACCTTTAGACATACCTGGATATGAACTCAATATATTAAGCACTGAAGCCTTTTACAGAAAAAATGTCAGTCAAAGTGCCTGAGTCTGTACAGAGCACTGCCAAACACTTGAGGGGAAACTAATAAATAGACCCTGAAAATTTCAGGATGAAGTATTTAGGCAGATATTCTAAAGTTAGGAAGAAATCAAGCAGTACTTACTGAAAATAAAAAATTAGCTTGTCAAGAATGAAGAAAAGAGGGGAGTCGCATGAATGGCTACTACTAATGCTGGTTTCAGCACAGCTTCACTCTGTTGGGATACTGCATCTAGTATGAGACCAAATCATAACAGTGCTTAGGCGTGCTTAAATATCCTGTTACACACCTTTCTGATATCAGCAAGGAGTTTGCATATGTCTTTTTACTGGTTTTGGAGCATAATCGCTGCATTCTATGTACTGCATATTTTTTCACGAAGACTTGTGTAGCTCTGGAGAGCAGTGTTATGTGAATCTTTACAAGGCAGCCATCTTCAACAGTAGAGTATGGCAGATATTAAAGTAATAGTGGGTTCTTCCTTGATTTTCTTTTAATAAATTGGAAGAAGCAGGTGTTTCCATTAAGAAGAATTATAAGGCTGCAGTCACCAATTGTACAAAATGCAAATTCAGAAACAAATTTCTGCTCCCAGCTGTGCTCAGGCTGCAACCTATTAAGTAACCTGTTTTCCTGAGAATGAGTCAATTTGCTTACTTTTAAGAGAATCAGATTAAGGACAGACTCATAACTGCCACTGTTAAAGTACCATAAGATTAAATTTGCCAGTATTCTATTTAAATATCCAGACAATACAGGAAGGAGAGTCATGAGTTTACAAACACATACACAAACTAGCATTTTGTCAAAACAAGGCACACTTATAAGCATTTAAAAGAGAAGTGACTGAGTTTTCTATGCTGTTCTGAAGTATATGCATGTAAAGTTAAAACTGCATATGGGCAACTTATAGTATAGGAGGTTAAGGATAAACTCTGAGTGAGCTATATCCTATAGACCTTGGTTTGACTACCTCAGCCTGCATTACTACACTTTCTTAAATCTTGGTAAATCACTTAACCAAACCTGTGATCCTGGAAAAACCCTTAAAACTGACATTTTTTTTTTCTAGTGTGTCATACCTGCTCCACATAAAATGCAATGGTTTCCTCCCACATCCCAAAGACATGCTGTAGGTGGATTGGGCACTCTAAATTGGCCCTAGGCGTGAGTGCCTGTGTGTGTGCCTTCTGTGGAAGGTTGGGTGCCAGGCTGGCAACTCGACACAGTAAAACTTCACTGCCAATCATGAGCGGACAGGTGATCCGCTGTGGTGACCCCTAACTGGGAAAAGCCGAAAGAAGAAGTCGTCGTCTCTGGTTGCCTACTTAAACTGTTTGATCATGAGTATCTCAATGAAAAACAATGTATCAAGACAATGGAATTTCAGAGAGAATACAAGTTAACAAGATTAGAAGCCATACTGCAGTGTATGCCTGACCTGAGGCATTCACTGCATGTTTCAGTCCTAGAGCTCTACTTTCTCCCTGTATGGTCTCTATGTTGACAGAAGATGGCTTCCTCCTTAGTAGACAGGGCTATGACATCAGTGCAGTGCCTTGCATGCTATATGAACCTGTGCATGAATGTGCATTGCTATCCTTGAACTCTGATACTCTTTAGTATTGAAGTCATATATGATTCACCATGGAAGTAGTGCATTGTCTTGAGTGATAAGCTTTAAGGTTTAAAAATGATCAGATATTTCACTCTAGTAGGCTTGGAGTAACAGTGGAGACACAAGTTTAGAAGAGCTAGAAAATGGATTTACTGAATATTGTGAAATAAATGACGGGAAAATATATACTGTTTAAAATATCTACAGCAACTACAACCACTCAACCAAGAGCCATTTATTTTGCATGTTCAAGCTCTCTAATTCATCATTTCAGTATTGCTGTGCTTTTCTTCTAAATTGTTGTAGCAAAAAAAAAAGCTTTTGTAAATGAAAAGGCTGATTTTAATTCCAACAGCAGGCATGGCCTGAAATGAAGCACTTGGTTTTTCATGACCTGTTTATAATCCCATGAGAAATGACAGCAATTTACACCATTCAATAGTATACAAATATGAACATAACCATGTCATCCTCAGTTCTTCAAAGTTGGACAGTGGCAAGGAGTGCTGTTCTCCTAACAGATAATCTGGCTATGCTGATATGTTAATCCAGTCCTGATCTGTAATGTATTTAATCAATTCTAGTCTCTTATTTGTACATCTATAAAAGAAGGCAACATTACCGATTAATAGAGAGGGTGGAAATGCATAGGGAACACAAATGTGAAAGACATATGGGACTGCAGTACACATTGCAGGAATCTGAAAGCAGGACAGCAAGTAAACATTGCTGCTTTAAATTCTGTCCTCAATGAATTTACCTTTAATAGGCCAGCAATAACATACAACTCCGCTTATGTGGTAAGGTTTAACATAGAATAGGGAGCACGGGAGATGGTTCATAGTTTCAAAAGTAAGAACAGATTTGTTCTTACTTTCAAAAATATACTTTTTTCTCCAAAGGTAGTGAGAGAATGGATGGGCATACAGAAAGGAATGATCCACAGACTGGAAAGGATGTACACAATCAACAAACGTCATAAATTTTGCTACACTGTTGATGGAGTAGTATACAAATGATTTCAGTGTACAGACTGACAGAAAGTGACAGTAGATAAAATCATTTAGGAATGTAAGAAAGTAGAAGTATTAGCCAATCAGTGATGAGGACTGCATGATGCCTAACCATAAACATCTTAAGAGAGGCACACTTAAAAGTTTGCAAATCCCTTTTCGAGCACTAAATGGTCCTCACACATGACATTTGCTCAAATTTATTATAATACTTCAATTCCTAAACACTTACAAAAAAACTGCAACTTAAGCAATGTGACACAAATTGTAGTAAGCAAAATGACTAAACAAATATGAAGGAAATTCACAAACAACAGTTCTCGTTAAGCAGAACTTAAAACATTGTAAAAAATATATACACGTAGGAGCAAAACAATGAAGGGGCAAATAAGACTAATGCCCAAAACCAAAGTCCACTGAAATAATCCAATCTTCCAAATAGCTGGTAACAAAAGATTTTATTGACGTAGGTAAGCGCTTTCGCTTGGTTAAGCTTCTTCAGACCTTTACATAAAAATATATGCCTAACAAATATATATACTAAAAAAGGCGCCAAAACCAGATATTTAGAATACGCCCATCTAGTTAATTATAAGCGCATCACAAACATCTGTTATCAGAAGTTAAAAACAACATTATGTTCATATTTGTTCTATAACACCACTATTTAAAAATACATTCTCATCATAAGAATTAATTAAAAATGTGTGTTAACTGCATTAATCATTATATTAAAGACTCTATATTTTGCTAGAATGCATATTCTTAAATAGACAAGTAATGTATATACATATCAAAACTTTAAAAGTGCAGATTTATGCATATATATTAATGCAAATATAAATTCAAACATTGTTTAAATTTCAGCTTGTATTATAAAAAATTACTCTACATGAAATATCTAAACATACTTTCTAAACAATTAAAGATCTCCCTTATATTCACCAGCTAATTGTTGATTATAGTCAAAAAGGGCTATAAAAATATATATAGGATATTAGAGACATTCATCATTCAAAAAGTGGACATATAAAGCCTTTCATGAAATATAAATAAATTCTTACTTATGTAAGAAACTTCTCTGTTTTAATAAGGGTTTCAGAGGTACTTTGCCATTTAATCCTGGCAACCTGTCGGCTCTAAGTTTAATTATCCACTGTGTTTCCCTAGCTTCAGTGAAGTTAATGATATCACCTCTTCTATGTGTGGTGTTTATTTCTTCTAAGATCCTAAATACAAAGGAATGATTTATGTCAGTGTCATGGACATGTTTTGCCAAGGCATTCTTTATGTTAACTGTCCTAATGTGATATGTGTGTTCCCGAATCCTGTCCCTAAGACAGCGATTCGTTTTGCCCACATAGAATGCCGGACAAAGCCTGCAGGATGCTAAATAGACTACATTTTTCGTCATACAATTACCATGAGCCTTCATACTAAAATCACCTAGTCCTGAGGGATGTGTAAATACTAATTCTTTCGAAATATAAGAGCAGAAATTACACGAATTGCAAGGTTCTGTGTAGAAACCATCTATGCCTTTTTTCTTGAGATTCGGCTTGGGGTAGCACAAAAGGCTTTTCAAGTTCTTCTTGTTCTTATAGATGAACTTCGGTTTATCCCCAGCTATTTCCCTGATCTTTGGGTCAACTGATAAGATATGCCAGTGTTTGGTATAAATGTCTTTTATTCGACCTATGTCTTTGGTGTAATATACCGGAAACTTAATGCCTTGAACGGTACTGCATAGTTTCTCAGTGATTCTTGTATCATCATTACTCTGATTTTCTTTTCCCATTAAATTAGTGGAGAAGTATGGTTTAGCCTTTGTATCTCTTAATACTGGCATCTCATCTGTAATCAACTGATAGTCACTCTCATTGTAACATCTCTCATTCAACATCTCTTTTAATTCACCCAGATCTTTCTCATAGGCAGCATCCACTGGTGTATACCTGGAGATACGTATAGCCTGCCCTCTCACTAAATTCTTGTATACATAACCAGGATGCATACTATGCCTATGTAGGAGTGTATTTTTATAACATGGTTTACGGTATAATCCTGTGTTAATCATACCATTTGGCAACTTCTCCACATATATATCTAAAAATGGAATACACTGATGAGACCAATCAAAGGTGAAATTCAAGAAATCTATATATGTATTCATCTCTCTCATAAATGTCTCCAGTTGTGTGGATGTACCTCTCCAGATGAGGAAGAGGTCATCCACAAACCGTCTATAAAACAAGACATGTTCCCTATATAGTGTACTTTGAAACAGAAACCTATTCTCCCATTCTGCCATTACGAGATTGGCGTAGCTATTGGCACAAGAAGTGCCCATAGCCACGCCATCTCTCTGGAGAAAGGTTCTGTCCTGAAAACAAAATATGTTTGATTCTAACACTATCTCCAATAAGTCCATCAGTAATTCTGTACAGTCAACCATACCAGAACTACTCAGAAAATTCCTCACCATATCAATACCCGCTCTATTCGGTATCATGGTGAAGAGTGACTGCACATCCATAGTAGCAAATAAAACATCTCCTGTATCAAAAGATGTACCTACATATCTATAGAGGTCCAACAAGAACTGCTTGGTGTCTTTAAGTATATGTGAATTCAAGTCTACTAGAGGTCTCATCTTACTTTCTATATAAATCGACAGGGGTTCTGTAGACCATCCCCTACCTGCCACTATCGGTCTCATAGGTGGCTGCGTGGGATGTTTATGTAATTTGGGAAGTCCCTGTATGACGGGTAACAAGGGATGTTGCACTAATAGAAAATCAAACAAGGACTGATCTATGATACCTTCTATAAATAAATGATTCAACTTATTTTTAATATCCATGATAATCTTATCTACTCTTTCATCATTGATTGCTTCATAAAATTTGGAATCTGATAACATTCTCAGCATATCTTGTTCATATCGATGACAATCAAATACAACTATCCCACCTCCCTTGTCTACAGGACGGATGACTATATCCTGCCTATGACGTAATTGATTTAAAACTGTCCGCTGTTTGAAACTCAAGTTGTACTTAGACTTACGATTCTTAATCAGATATTCCTTTGTTTTATATAGATCGTCTTCCACTAACTTACTGTATGCAGCAACTAGGGGATGTATCATTGGTATATATGTGCTCGGTTTCCTGAAAGATGGTTGAGAAACAGTATTTCCCCCATCAAACGCTATCTTCAGAGATAAATTTCTAATAAATAATTTGAAATCTCTGAGAGTTTCTTCATAACAACTGTAAGTAGTTGGAATAAAGGATAATCCTTTAGATAAAATGAGTGTCTCTTCCTCACTCAATTCTTGACTTGACAAATTCACTACTAAGTTGTATTTCTCCCTTGCCACATTTTCTTTAAATTCCTGTTGGACTGTCTCTCTATAGAAATCTTCCGTTTTTGACGCCCTCTGCTGACAGAGCGCGTCCTGCCTTCTCTCACCAAAGTTCTGATGGGAAAAGGGTTGTTACTATTGAATCCCTGTACGGAGTTCACCTCCTTAGTATTAATAACATGACTGTTCTCTGTACAAATACCCTCATTAATCTTAAGTACAGCTACATTTGAAGTTTTCCTCCTAACAACTACCTCTGGTTGTAATGGGATGGATTTGACCTTTTCTACTACAGCATTACTATTAATCACATCAACATCACATAAATCATTGTTCTCATAATTATTAGTAACAATAGCTTCATCACTTAATACATCATTCAGAGCATTAGATGTCACATTTGGAACATTTCCATTGGTATTAATATCAATATTATTGACATTTCTTTTATTGACACTATTAGCCTGTTTACCCACACCAGAAGTAATAACTGCTTCTGTAGTGGTATTAATATTCATATTTACTGTCCCTCTGGGCCAGGTGAAAATATGGCCCATTTTAAAATCATTACTGTCTCTCAATAATTTTGTTCTCTTCTGGTTTAGAACTCGTTTTTCAAACAGTGGAGACACAAGTTTAGAAGAGCTAGAAAATGGATTTACTGAATATTGTGAAATAAATGACGGGAAAATATATACTGTTTAAAATATCTACAGCAACTACAACCACTCAACCAAGAGCCATTTATTTTGCATGTTCAAGCTCTCTAATTCATCATTTCAGTATTGCTGTGCTTTTCTTCTAAATTGTTGTAGCAAAAAAAAAAGCTTTTGTAAATGAAAAGGCTGATTTTAATTCCAACAGCAGGCATGGCCTGAAATGAAGCACTTGGTTTTTCATGACCTGTTTATAATCCCATGAGAAATGACAGCAATTTACACCATTCAATAGTATACAAATATGAACATAACCATGTCATCCTCAGTTCTTCAAAGTTGGACAGTGGCAAGGAGTGCTGTTCTCCTAACAGATAATCTGGCTATGCTGATATGTTAATCCAGTCCTGATCTGTAATGTATTTAATCAATTCTAGTCTCTTATTTGTACATCTATAAAAGAAGGCAACATTACCGATTAATAGAGAGGGTGGAAATGCATAGGGAACACAAATGTGAAAGACATATGGGACTGCAGTACACATTGCAGGAATCTGAAAGCAGGACAGCAAGTAAACATTGCTGCTTTAAATTCTGTCCTCAATGAATTTACCTTTAATAGGCCAGCAATAACATACAACTCCGCTTATGTGGTAAGGTTTAACATAGAATAGGGAGCACGGGAGATGGTTCATAGTTTCAAAAAGTAAGAACAGATTTGTTCTTACTTTCAAAAATATACTTTTTTTCTCCAAAGGTAGTGAGAGAATGGATGGGCATACAGAAAGGAATGATCCACAGACTGGAAAGGATGTACACAATCAACAAACGTCATAAATTTTGCTACACTGTTGATGGAGTAGTATACAAATGATTTCAGTGTACAGACTGACAGAAAGTGACAGTAGATAAAATCATTTAGGAATGTAAGAAAGTAGAAGTATTAGCCAATCAGTGATGAGGACTGCATGATGCCTAACCATAAACATCTTAAGAGAGGCACACTTAAAAGTTTGCAAATCCCTTTTCGAGCACTAAATGGTCCTCACACATGACATTTGCTCAAATTTATTATAATACTTCAATTCCTAAGCACTTACAAAAAAACTGCAACTTAAGCAATGTGACACAAATTGTAGTAAGCAAAATGACTAAACAAATATGAAGGAAATTCACAAACAGTTCTCGTTAAGCAGAACTTAAAACATTGTTTCATAAAAATAATTACAATAAAGAAATAGTAGCTGCTAGTAAAATGTTGTTATACTAAATTGTAACACTCCATACAACAGCTGGCTCAGGTGGATCAACGGTAAAACTGTAATTTATTGAATTTTAACAAACACAAAATAAAAAAGATAAGTGCTTTTGTTCCCTTCATATGAACTTCATCAGATAATCTTGCACGTTTGCTAAATTTAAATACACTCAAAACAATCCCACTGGTCAATCCGCATACACACTCCTACCTTAATGCAGCACATTCCTTTTATCCAATGTTCAGTTATTTTTAGGCCTGTTATTAGACATGAGTTGTGTGTTCTGGATTGGTGTTTTGCATTTTATATGCTTTATATACTATTTTATATATTTTAGATATTTTTGTATGGTGACGTTCATAAGAAGTGAATGAATGAAATATTATCATGTAATCCAAAATACAGTCCAAAGACATGGCAATCCAATACAACAGCAGTCAAATTCTAGCAGAACTCCAACATCTGAATGAATAAGCAAATAAAAAGACACCCCTCTACTCCTCCCAAACAGCAGGACAAGTGATAAGCAGCATCTTTCTTTCATCCATTTTCTTCTGCTTCAGCTAAAATTGATCCATAAATTGACTGCACAGATTACAAATGGATCAATATTCAGCATGACAACTCCTTCTGCATCAAGCAAAATTCATACATTGTTAGTGACACAAGTCACAAAATCAGCAACACAAGCAACATCACACCAAACCTACACGTTATTGTAATCACCAACCCTCTTTTCCCATTTTCTACATGAGGTCAGGGTATCACATCAACTGTCACCATCTCTCTCAGTTCATTGCCACTCTCCTATTGTCTTCCACAGTCATGCCTGACTGTTGCAAGGTCTTCTCTCAGACAGAATTCATCCAGCTATTTACTGGATGCTCTAGTTTCTTTTGTCTTCTTCCTGCCTGTCCTAAATTTTCTACACAAGACTGTCTATTGCTTTTCTGCACATGCCTAAACCACTAAAATCTATTCTCATTGACTTTCTCTGTAATTTGAGATACTTGTGCTTCTGCTCTGATGTCCTCCCTTCTATCTCAGTTTTTAGTTTCTTCTGAGTCTTTCTCATTTGCTGTCATTGTTACTGGCTTATCTGTACTCGGTTTCAACCCATGTGCCTTCAGTTTTGCTTTCCATTCCCTTATCATATGCTAAAGTTCTTGTTCAGAGGTTGCCTGTAATGCATACATATAATATATAATATAATATAATACAATATAGATATAATACAATATAATATAATAATAATATAATATAACATATAATATATTCATATATAATTGCATGCATATAGCAGCTTTGTTGAACTGTCCCCTCCGACCTGTTCGCTAATTATAATAATATAATATATTAATGCAATATTAGTCTGTCTACCTGCATGTCAGTGATGTAATAGCCAGGTGTTACATGTGTAAATGTCTGTGAAAATAGTCTATATGTTGTCTGCATATTGAGTCCGGAGACATGGAATTTCATTCAGTTTTTGCACTTGTGTGATTTCTGAATGACAAAGTTTACTTTGACTAATGTCCATCACCAGTATGAGCAGCAGTGGGCTTAGGGATGAACCCTGATGCAGACCCACTCCCACCGGGAACCCCTCTGTGAGTCTAAACACCGTTTGCATTTCTGTCATGGGGGCCCTTGTACATAGCCAGCACTAATTCTACCAATATTTCTGGTAGTTCAGTCAATCACAGGACTGTACAAATCAGCTTTCTTGGGACCTTGTCATTTGCTTTCTCCAAGTCTATGAAAGCTCAAGCTGGATTCTTTCCTCATCTCTAGCTCCTTCTCAGCTGTCTCACTGCAAACATCGGGTCAGTTGTGTTGCATCCTAATCTGTATCCAAACTGCTCATCTCCCATCTTACAGTCTACCACTCTCCTTATTCATTTATCAATCACCCTATTCTAAATTTTCATGCACCAGGACAAGCGTTTGATACCTCTATATTGCCCACAGCTGTGAATGCCCTCTTTGTTCTTATATACTTGCACTAGAATACTTATGATTTACTTATTTAACATTTGTTTACCAGGAAAATCCGACTTGGAACAAGTAAATTTTCAGCAGATGCCTGGGGAGAAACGCTCCAGACGCATGTCTTTCTAATATGGGAGGAAACCTCAGCACCCGGAGGAAACCCATACGAATGCAGGGAGGACATGCAGACTCCACACAGAAGGCACCCCAGCCAAGAATTGAACTGGAGAACCTCTTGGTGTGAGGCGACAATGCAACCATTGCACCACTGCACCATCTCCAGTCATTTGGAATATACCTCTCTCTCTCCATACTACTATGAGAACCATCTGTAGCCATTTCTGTCCGAACTCACCCACCATCTTGATTACATCTGTTGCAACTTCATCTGAGCCTGATACTTTCCATGACTTAATTTTCCTTAGCGTTGTTCTTACTTCTTCTGTGGTGAACTCCTCCTCTTTCATCACTGGCTGTGTCTGGGGACTATAACTTATGTGGGTTTACTTCATTCAGGAACTGTTGGAAGTACTCCTTCCATTTGTCTTTGAACATCCTATGGACTGGTGAGCAGGTTGTTGCTGGCATCTCTAATGAAGGGTGTCTGATGACTATCCACTTTAACTTTCTGTCTCTGCATTGCAACCTGGTAAAGTTTCTTTATGTCATCTGCTGATTCACTATCTGATACCTTGTTCTTTGCTATTGTAACTGCTCTCTTAGTGTCTTTGTTAGCCAACCAGTATTCCTTCTTAGCCTAGCCCATCTTTTCTATCTACCATGTTTTCTTGTACTTTGCCTTTCTTTCCATGACCTCCTGGACATCTACATTCCACTGCCAGCTTTACTTATTTACCTTATTGCCATACCTGGCTTGGACACATCAGTTCTATAGTCCTCACAAATGCTCTTTTGAGGCACTGCCATTCTTTAATTCCACTTATTTCCCCGAGGTGCTAGAGCCTGGACTATTTCCTTGGACTCTTGTGCTTTTTCTCCAGTTAGCTTCCAGGTCAGCTTAGTCTATGTTGATCTTAGAACTGACAACTGCTTGCAGTGGATTGTGGAAACCAGTGGTTTATGCTGTGGCCTGACTGTTTCACTGGGGATGAATTTGCAATCACTGATTCTATTCCAGTGCCCTTTCCTTACTAATAGGATATCTTCCCGAGTTTCATGTTGGCCACTCTTGTATGCCATCTTGTGGTTGTCTGTATTGCTGAATTATGTGTTGGCCATCATCAAGCTATTTGCCAGACAGCAGTCAACAATGGCCTCTCCTTCTTTATCCTTGTTGCCCCACCCATCTGTACCCAGGCAATCCTCATATCCTGTTTTGTCTGTCCCATTATGTACATGCAGGTCACCCATTGTCAACACCAACCCATAATGTCCTGCAACTGCTGCCTGAATGTGCTCTTTTCCTCATGGGCTGAGATTATGAAGATTGCTATGTCATTACACTGGAGTTTGATTGCCATGAGCCTGTCACTAATTCCGATTACATCTTTCACTATCATCTGAGGCCTCTCCTTCACCATAATTCCCCCACAGTTTCTAGTCTATCCTCCACTGGGTAGTAGGCTCTGCATCTTCAAGTCAAGTGGATTTGCAGCATTACCCTTCCATCTTGTCTCGTGAATACAGAGGATGTCCTGCCTCCCCCCTACCATCATATCATTCACGTCCAAGCTGCTTCCTGTCAGTGAACGTACTACTAGGCACAAACCTATTATCCAGCTATGGGTGACAACAGCCATGACTCTGGAAGAAAAGCCCAAGCAAACACTGACCAACAAATCAACTGCAGCAAGCTCTACAGCATGGTAGCCATTCACCACCATGCTGAGCTTTATATTATTTCATGGATCTGTGATTTTTGCATCAGCTTTCACATAGGCAGTCTCCAGATCTAAATCATAGCAGTTACATGAGCATGCAATAATCACGATTATATAACGTTTTCACTGCAGCTATGTCTTATTTCTCTATAAATTGCTCGAATATAAACTAGATACATTTCAACTCCTTATTTTTATTACCAAACTTGAAACTCGTCATCAAATTTTTAGTAGGAAATCTATGCTGGTGAGATTTCTATTTGTGTTCCAGCAGTGATTTATTCTGTTTGGGATTCTATGCTTTTTTGTGGTTGTTTGAACTTGGAATCAGTATATATAGAGAACTGGAGAGGGTGTCAAAGCTCCTGTCCTGGGGGTATAGTGGGTTTACACACTGCAAAAATTATTTTTATTGTTTTTCTGTCAAACTGAAACTTTGGTTTGTTTCCTCTGGGTAAACTTCAGCTAGATGAGTTTAAAAACATACAGTAAGTGGTATCGTTCAGTAACTTTGAATGCAAAGTAATAGTAAAGTGTAACCAGTTATTACATGATGTAGCACAACAGCAGCAAAGTTAGAGCAATAACAAACATGTAATACTGCATTCATTTTAGACCAATAGTATTCCAAAGTAATTTTATATTAATGACCCTCCTGTGGTACACCTGTGTGTGTGTGTGTGTGTGTGTGTGTGTGTGTGTGTGTGTGTGTGTGTGTGTGTGTGTGTGTGGATATTTATGCATGAACCCCTGTTTTGCTGATCATCGGTTTGTCAAATGGTAATTTTGTTGAATAGTAAGTATCAAAGGTAAATAATGCTGAGTTTTAAAAGCATCGATTTTTGAGGGATGTGCATTGTTTTGTGTGGTGTGTGATAATCTGGTTGAATGTGGATGCGTTTTGGGGTTTACTGCTGAATGTTTCAGATATACTATAACATTTGGCATTAGGGATGGGTGTGTGTGTGTGTGTGTGTGTGTGTGTGTGTGTGTGTGTGTGTGTGTGTGTGTGTGTGTGTGTAGTGTTTGTTTCAATTTGTGATTCATTAATAGCATGTATGAGTGTTTCTAGATCAGGGTTAGAGGCAGGACTAAGGAAGGGGATGCATTTAGTGTTGTGCATGTCTGTTTTTGTATATGGTCTGTGCCTGAGTGTTTTGTACAGTGGTAATGCTACAATGGGATTAGATGCAGGGGCAGGATTAGAGTTAGCAAGCATTAATAAGGTGGTGCAGATGGATCACTGCTATGTGCCTCAGCTTCTGTCACTGTCTGCCTAATCTACAAGTGCCAGTTTTACTGTCACGGGCACTCATCATTGATGGAAATGGACTGCACAGTACATCATTGGTTTCAATGTCTGGACCATTAAGCCCCAACTTGGCAAACATGTGATTCTGTTTATAAACTGTACATGATCTGGTAAAGCATCTGATGCCATCTGTATTATGTCTGGCATGCAATATGAAGGACATGAATGAACATTTAAATGCTTGAAAATTATCAGTGGCGATAAAGTAGTTATTGGTAGGCTGTGTATAATTACAGCCACTCTTAGAAACCAAACAAGCAGCTAATCAACATGGATATCTTACCATATTCAGAATTAGTTAAGCTAATGAGGGAGTATCAGAATACAACTTTTTACATTTGGGGTGTGGACAGGTTTGCCTGTCTATAAAAAAGTGCTAATTAGTTGTTTGATTTATGCACAGAACCTGATTGGATGGGTATCAGTAAATTGGGCAACATACAAGTCAACCAGATTCATATCAGTGGTATGGAGACTGAAACCATGAATTAGTGTTAGTAGTGCTAAAGCCTTCACACAGATTACTTGCCTCTACAGATTTGCTGTACAACAGTGATAGTGAGTGGAAGATTTCTAGTTATCCAATGTTGGCTATGGTCTGTCAGGTAGTACAATGAATTAGAAATATGAACTGTTAACAAGCTGCTTCGTGTAGCCTATGGTTTAAGATCCACAGCCTCCATTGGCCTACTGGGTGCTTCAGAGCAAATCACTTAGACTGTGCTCTGAAAAAACTGGGAAATTGTATTAGACTCATCATTGGTCTTCAGGACCATATCCCTCATACCTACCTATGAACTATAACTGTTACAAATCACTATTTATGATATACAGGTTTTGGCAACTGACTGAAGTATAAGTGGTGGGCTTGTCTATGCCTACCAGGTTACTTAGTACTTTTGCACAAAGGGAAAGATATTATAAATGCAGTTTTAAAAGCTCCAGAACTAAATAACTGCAAAAAGAGCCCAAAGGAAATATTTATCATTTACTCCATGATGTAAAATGTTACAGGCAATTATCTTTTTAATGGAGAAAGTAACAAATCATTTCTGATTACTGGTTCTTATGCATTTTGTACACACATATACCTTCAGTATACACTAAGTATGGAAATTGTACAATAAAGTAACATCACTGGAATCATTGTTAAAAGCAATAATTCATTAGAAGAACTCAAGGAAATACTGAAATGTTACCACAAGCAATTTGGATCCATTTGATGGCCTGATATTGTCTTGCAGTGGGTTATAGTATGCAGCTTAGCCAATTGATATAAAAATAAAATGTATTTTAAGTACAATTGGCTAAAAAAAGAATCAATCCAGATAGAGCAGGCATTGTTAGATACAGGGTAAAGAGTTTCCTTGTGCCTGGCTTGTACACCTGTGAATGCAGGACTTTGATTGCTTCTAAAATCATCTGGACTTACAAAGCTGATATAAGTATATTTTTTGCAATTGCTGTAACTGTTTCAGTGATATTCAACACTTCTGTGCTGCATTTATTTATTTGGTTGAATTTGTCACTGTTTTTCAGCATGTGCTTGTTAAAGAAACTCCATCGGTTTGTTACTGTACTGCTCTTAGGTTGTTTTAACAATATTCTGATATTTCCTAACCTCCTCTGATACTGCAAAAGGTGTTCTGAATAAGTCTGCCAAAATATTTCTGTGTTTTGCAAAGCTTTTTGTGTGTTGTGAACATTTCTCAGGGTTAGTGAACTTATTTCCAAGGATTCTTGATATTGCACAAATTCTTACTTCTATTGTAAAGCATTTGTTACTGCACTTGAGCTCAAACCAGTTTGTTTTACATTGTGCAAGCTCTTTTGCACTCTGGTGGGAGTAGAGAGCTAAATTCAACCTATCCAAGTGGAGAACTACTAGTCGATAGCTTATTGTGTTTTTATCTGATTTGCCTGAGGGTTTAACTTCATAAATGTCTTTCATCCTGGTTGTATAAAAGCCTCATGCAAATGCAGTTCTTCATGTTTGCATATAAGCAAACATCTCCAGTTTAAAATTGTCTATAGGAAATATTCTCCATAGTCTCCCCCTGTTCACAGCTGCTTGAAGAATTGCCAGTTTGTGTAGAGGATGGTAACACTGCAAGTCATCTGATAGTATACTACTAAATGCACTCACTTTGACCTTTAAGTGATTCTCCCTTACTCCTTCCCATCTAGAAATTGTGTTTCTTTGCCTTATATAGCATAGCTAGATTCAGACCTATTGAATCTATACTCTTTGGTATCACTGTGCTCTTAAACCATCTGTCTTACATTAAGAGGGCCTCCCTGCACCTTTGTAGCAGAAGTGTGTAGTTCAGGACCCATCTGAGTTTGGGATTGCTGGAGAAAGGCGCAGTTTTGGGCTTTACCATCAGTAGCTGTGTTAAAACTGTTTAAATTTGCCTGTATATAAGCTTCACAAGTCTGTGCTTGGCCCCTAACTGTTTGGCATCTATTTCTCAGAAGTACAGGCCAAAGTAGATGGCTTTTGGCTCACCAAGTATGCTGCTGATTATTGCAAACTGAGAGTAATCACAGAGTACCTCAACAATGGCAACATATTACAAGGAGGACTAACACAAACAAATGATTAGTGCCAAAGCCATGGTCTAAAACTAAATGCAAAAAATGCATTATTATTCCCTTTGGCAAAATGGAATTCTGTACAAATTACAATATTGACATCACCCCTGAGTTCCAAACCAGTAATTTGAGACTTGGGAACACAGGTGACAGCAATCTGAACTTTGACCACCAAGTTTTCACAGTGGTAAGGAAAGCTTTCTACATAGCATACCTCATAAACAAGGGCATAGCATCCAGGTCGAGGAATGTTATAACTTCACTGTACTTGACCCTCATCAGACCACTAATAGAGTATAATGCACCCTTTTGGATGCCATGCATCTCCCCAGACACCTGCAGCAGCTGGAGAGACCTCAGAGGTTTCTCACTAAGAAAATACAGGGACACCAATCCATGACCTATGTGGACAGGCTGAAAGCCCTTTCACTTTACTCTGTATCTTTTAGGCTGCTGAAAGGTGGCTTGTGCCTGGTCTATAGGGCAACTCTAATCCTGCCCTAATAGAAATGCTGCATGACTCTAGAATTACTCACTCGAGATCTCAACATAGCTTATGACATTGACAGATCATGCAGCAGAAACAGGTATGTCTCCCAGAGACTGTTGCTGTTGTAAAACAGAACTCCTCACTGACCCTGTTCAAACACAGCATAGATAACTGGATGGGAGACTGTAAATTTGCCCCTGGGGGTGGCACCCATGTCCCTCATGGACAGGGGTAGCCGGTGTTGAACACAGAACTGTTTTGTTCATAAATTCATTTTGTGAACTACCCAAAAATGAACAAATGGGGATACTTGGGATTAACATGGCTAGGCTTGTAAAGGCTCTAGGGACGATAGCCTAGTAACCCCTATGAACCTACACATTTTCCTTGCATTCAGCTTTGTTGCTTTTCTACTGAGCTTGCAGATGAGTCAGTGGAAAGGCATTTGAGTGATACTGGCCTCCTGTCGAGACGAATCTTACTTAATATCATCTAACTTGTTCTGCTCATTTTTAATTATTTTTTTTATTTATGCATTTACTGCATTTGGTTACTCAGATTATTCAACTGGGATTGAACTCTTTTTCAGTGGAAGCTCAGGGAAAAAAGCTCGGACAGAAACAGTAGCACAACTCACAAACAATAAACATATTTAATACACTTACAATTTACAAAACATTCTTACACCAAAACTGCAATGCTGTGTACAATACATTTAGTACTGAAGACCAGTTACAAGTGTAACTACACTATAAGCAAAGTACCATCAGGCAGGAAGTAGTCGAGTTATACAAGGAGTTTATGAATGTGTATAATATATATATGAGGTAGAAGTTTATGAAGATGCAAAATATATATATGAACAAGGGAGGAGTTAATGCTAACTGATATCATAGAAGTAATTTAGAACAAAGTGTGATATAATTGAGACAGAAAAGAGTACTAGCTAGTAAACAGTGCATCTATAACAGAGTTATACTAAACAAATATTTCTGTTGGGAGATTTAGTGCTAATGCATGTTTGCGGTTTGAGTATTAGAGTGAGTACTGTAAGCAGGAGTAGGAGGTGATAAATGCTGATGATAAATGATAAAACCATTTGCCTACACTCACTCTCTATCACAGAAAACATATGCATGTGTCAAAAAAGTGTACTGTACCATGCAGGTCATATTGCTAATTCTGTTTTGTATGTAGACCATGCACCTAGAACGCAGCTGTGTAGTCTGTATGGTACAATGCATTATCACCCTCTTGTTTTTGTCCAGAAACTTCATATACCTCAATGTAGCTTGTAAATACTTTCTACCTGGAAGTCTGCTATACTTTTTGAACACAAGCAGTATGGTATGACAGACTACCCCTGGCTGGTAATCAGAATCAATGGTATGTTTTACAGCGTGTTTGTATTTTTAGCTAATATTTGCAGCACACTGCAGTCATAAAACTGTAGAATCAATGTCTAAGTCCACATTTTTAGTACGCGAGTGAAATAAATGACCAAATCCACAGAGCAAGCTGTATTATTTGTATGCTGTATTATTGCATAATATATTAATTTGTTTTGCTTAGGCGGATTTGCTAAACATATTTTAAGAACATGTGAATTATTTTCATGTATAAATATTGTACTACCTCTGACATGTCCTGGTTGATGAATCTCTGCTACCCTACCATGTGTAAACAAACTATAGCAGTTCAGTCAGAACAACAAAATGTACACAATGGCCTGGAAACCAGGAAAAAAACACTTAAGTGACCAAAGAGTCATTAGGCTAGCAGTGCATTGTGGTTTGTGCATATTAATCCAGTGGGGAAAAAAAAGAAATGTAAATAATTGTGAAAGTTGCAGGCCATTACAACTGGTATTACCCTTGGTTGCACATTATCAATTTAAACTATTAAAAAGTGTGGGAACCAAAGTCTCCATACAAAAAAAAATTGAGATTATATCAAACATTTTTTCATCTCTGTGATATGCTGTACTGCACTTCTGATGCATTTTACCATATTGCATCATAGTCTCACTACATTTTTATTTCATCAATGTACTATAATTTGCTGCTGTTCCTTACAGAAGCAGACAGTAGTGACGACACGTTTGGTAATAACGTGCAAGTGTATGTGTGTGGGGGAGGGGAGGGAGGTGGTCCAATCCCAAGAGAGTTTGCCTCATAATTCTCCTCAGTTCTACTAAGTAGTTTTTAGTACCACCACAGAAGTTTAGACTGTAAGTAGGTCATAATTAATGAAGCCATGCCATTTATATGTTAACAGCAGGATTAATAAAGAGTTAAGTCAGTGAGGTTACTGAATTCAATGTTAATGCACTTACAAGGATTCAGAAAGTGACAGATGTATTATAGAGTAGAGATGTATGGTCCTATGCATTAGCGTAACTCTAATTAATGGCATGTGTATGCTAAAGACTTCCACCTGAATGGTACAATGCAATACAATATCACTGAGACTGCCTTGCAGTAAGGGCCTCTAAAAAAAGGTAGCAGCCTAAAGATCCATTTGTTTTTATCCCTAAAACAATATGGGTGTCATTCACATGCAATGCCTGGGAAAAAAGCATTTCTAGCATCTATGCAGGTGATGCTGAATGCAAGATTTGTTTGTCCTCAGCTGTCATGCACAGCAAAAACATATAAATTAATGTATTACCTTCCCTGGTAAAGAAGTCAAATATTAGTAAACAAAGAATCTTTTCTTCTATATCTTATTTTGTAATGACTTGCTTTACTAAGTCCTGCAGTCGTCTTTAATCACTGCAATGTACCTTACAGTATTTCAGGTGTTTGTTTTACCTACATTCATGCTGTAAAGTTCCCATAACAGTAAATTATTTTTCAAGAATCTAGTGATAGAAAATTTCAAAACTATTCTTCAAGTGCCTAGTGTTATAAAACAAAACAGTTATTTTATAGCACTAGCACCCCCCCCCCCCCAACTTATAGAATGTGCATGTCTGTGGTATTTAAGTCAGGATGGTGCACTATTATGAGACTGACTGCAAGTTATTTAAATTTTACTAGGATTACGCTGCATTCTTTAAAGTTTGTATACATCATCATTCATTTAAACTTTTTTCACTTGATGCTGTTATATAAATATTGTCTTTTCTTGTATTGCATTTTTTCTTTAAATCTAGTTCAAAAGGTCTCTTTTGATAGTCCACCTACCAGCAAAATAGAAAAAAAGAAAAAAAAAAGAGAAAATTGCACTGAAAGTAGTGGATACATTCTTCATACAGAGCACTTCCAACAGAATTTACTGCCATTGGGGCTGGAAAACCTGAACACATTATATTATGAATATATAATTCTCTCCCAGTGTATACATAATCAGGTACCCAGCCTATTAAAATGCTTCTTGATTAGCCAGTGGCTGTGGAGACATCATTAAGCTTGCCTGCTTAAGACTGCATATAGAGCATGGCTGAATATTGACTGCTTTTTTTTTTTTTTTTTTTTTTCTTAAGAAGCATAAAGGCCGGACATTACTTTGCTATCTCTTAACTATGTACTAAATTATCGTTTTATTTGTGTTTTAGGCAAAGTATTCAAATGTTCTGCTCTCCTGAGGTTCAGTACTACATCATATGAGCAGTTGTGCTGATCCATGTTAAGTATATTCCACTGATGACTCATCAACATGTGCCCACACAATTATGGACCTTTCATTAAAGTGTTTTATTACTTCATTAAGGAAGATTTATGGCTACAAAAAACGTTGTTAATTTGCTACGGATTACTGTAGTAAATACGAGTTCTACAACAGATGGCAAAATATGAAATGCCAAAAGCATTAATTAAAGATGAAAGAATGAGAACACTTGAGAAAACCTCAAGCTGTTTAAATGAAACTAAAAATTATTATGTACAGACTACAGACATGTAACACAACAATACCATATCTGAAATCAGACCCCAAATAAACACCAGATCATGTTTCAGGGATGCACCTCTAGTTAGGTATACAAATACCACTCAACCAAATTAATTATCCACAGTACCAGACCCTGTATGTGGACACTTCTAGAAAAATGTCAGGTATCTGTTTGGAAAGGAATGCACTCATTTTAGAATAAGATATTTTTTGTACACTGTACTTTTTAGTCTGTATAATTCAACAAATGGATTTTCTGTACTGGCTGAATGTCTTTCAGTGTGTCTTTCGGCTTTTCCCGGTTAGGGGTCGCCCACAGCAGAACTCCGGTCCGTTAATGATTGGCAGTAGATTTTTACGTACTGGCTTGCCGGGCCTAACGCACAACCTTTAATGAAGGAACGCCCATTCACACATGTCACTACAAAGAAGACGCTCTGAGAATCGAATGGGCACTGTCTAACTGTGAGGCGACAACGCTACCGTGGTACATTTTTAGTTTTTTTCCACCTTGGTAAAATAACTTCTGGCATCTCTTCTTCTGTCATCCTCACTCACTGTAAGATAATTATCCGCAAATTATCAGTACCACCCTGCACTTTATGGAAGTTAACGTAAAATAGTGGATTCACTTCATAATCTCGAAATACTGAAATATCGAATTTCAGTATCTCGAAACTATGAAGTCGAATAACCGAAACACCGAACATACATAAACCCGACACCCAAAATCACAAATCCACAAAATTTCAAAAAACACACATCGCACACTAGAAAACACATACATACACAAAAGTACATACCTCCCAACACTTCCCTACAACAAACATAACACACACTCACAAGCAAACACATACACACACTTACCCTTAGTATATGCAGGGGGGCAAGTCATCCTGGAACCCTGCAGCCCCCCACACCCTCCTACTAATATATACTAACTCCAAAGTCGCACAACACTCCATAACACACACAACCCAGCACCGCACATTCAACCCCCCCTGCACAAACACACATCACATACACACAAACACCAGCACTCCTAACACTAACACATTCACACTGAACAACACCTACCCTAACCCACACCTCAAACATCACAACATACTCAAACACACACAAACCCTCCCTAAAACCCTAAAAAAGTACACTTACCTAACGCGCTATCCGTACCGCGGGTTCGACATTCTGCATTCGACATTTCTGGGTTCACGATTTCTGTCCATTCGACTTTATAGGCTCGAGATTCTAAAATTCGATATTTTAGAATTTCAAGCATATAAAGTTTTCCCAAAATAACATTTTTTTTTCTTTATCACTGATAACATTTGCCATGTTATTTTCAGGGAACCCCTAACCTGTCTCTTGATCGTATAAGTACCCCACTCCAAATGGGCTCCCTATTAGATGTGTTTAGTATGAATCCCAACACACTGAAAAATAAATTGCAATTCAAACAGAAAGCAGCAAATTGCAAAATTCACTGTAAACTCCTTTCAAACATTCTTGCAAGGGACTTCAGTCTCCTGCACAGCCACTCCCACATCTCTGCACCCTTGTTACGTAGCTGTACTAACTACAGTAATCAGAGAAAGGGAAACACACTGGCACACCACAATTTCTGATTTAGTGTGTATCCCCTCATTTGCACTTTTAGTTCTATAGTTCTGAGGATTGCATTTACAGTCCTTGTACTTTCAACAGGCACCTGGACCAACTGAGCTCATCTTTGTAAACCAGATCAAATACAAACAGAAGCAATTCTGAGTCTCTGATTAGTTTAATACTGATGTTTACAACAGTAAGTGACAGCTTTCCCAACCTATGGAATTCCATGAAAAAAATACTTGTACATTTATTCTGACTTCAGCCAACAAAAATAAATAATTCCATTTAATTAAATAAACATGTAATCAAGCCTAGATAAGTTTGTTTCACAGTTTATGGTGAGGAAAAAATGAAGTGTCAATGCTTTGCTGTTAAACCCACAAAGAAAACAAAATTAATTAAGTGAAACAAAGTACTTACCGAATAACTACAAAAATTAATCACAAAAATGGAAAAATGAAGTACACTTAAAGAAAACAGTAGCGGAGTCAAATAGAGACTCATAATAATTTATTTCTATTCACCCAGGATGCATAGAAACTATTCCAGGATGTAAACCCTCCAACAAGCCTAAACATAACATAGTTTTTTTTCAACAGAAAGCAAAACTATATTAAAACCGGAATGATTAATACAGGCATCATTAACACCAGTGTAGCTCTAATACATGCTTGAATTCTCCAGCATTATGCAGACATAGCAACAGTCAGCATATATACTACCCTGATTTCTAATCATAGTTTCACCAGGCAAATAGATATAGGGTCCACATTCAGAATAGGTAGTGGAAGCATACATTTAGTAAAGTCCCACATAAACTTTACTACTAAAAGGCCCCTCATCATTTGCTGACCAAGTAGTGCGTAACTGGGTAGTAGCAAACATTTCACTTCCAAACCAGCTTTTCCAAACTATAATCACTACATATTACCCTCCTCTAATCCAAAATATACCTTTCATGGATCTAATCAAACAGCATAGCAATAAAAGACAGAAGAAAAAATCATCCTACCTGGAGACTTAAGCACAAACTTTTTGGAAAATCCAAAGTAAATCCAAGCATAGTTTACACAGATTCCTTTATGATGCCAGTCTTTTCCAATGAATTAATGAAACTTCCAGGTTCAAACACCGCAGAAAATCACACACACCTAGACTTGCCAATAACCAAAATGCTTGACAGCATAATGCTGCTTACCACATAACAGTACAATGTTCCTAATAATATACACATCTGTTCTGTTTATTATTTATTTTTCTTTGCTACATCTTATAATTATTGGATAAAGAAAGAGGATAGAGGATTTATTGCTGTGCATTGATGGAATGATTGCATATTAAACATTAAAGCAACAGCAGGCCACTGTCTGATTTCCATCTGTGCAACACACAGAGACAATAGTGCAGGTTACTACTTTGCAAATCACATACTGTAATGGCTGTACTGCCATTCAGTACCACCCATTTGCCTGATATATGTCACTAGCAGCACTGTTTTACTCAGTACAGAAATTGGCACAGTAAAGGTGAATGAAGAGTTCTTGACGTATACATTTTTAGGTGCAGATCTGTCAATACGTTTTAATGTTACACCATCGGTACTAGTTAGTTCAGTACACATTGTGACAAACACAGTGTTATTCTGAGGCACTTTGTTTGCCCTCTGCACAGTAACAGTAGCACTGCTTTGTACAGTACTCAGGAGTGTGTAGTAAAGATGAATGCAGAACAGATGGAGAAAAGCAGATTTGTAAGTGTTAGTATGATAGTGCACTTTATATTACTTTGATAATACCACTGGTTTCACAACATATATTGTAATGGACATGCTGCTATGCTATGATAAACATTTTCCCAATGCACACTAATGGCAACACTGCTTTTTATAGTACAGGGGTTTGTGCAGTAAAATAAATGCTGAATAGATGGTGAAATATAGATTTCCAAGTGCAAGTCTGACAATATGATTTAATATTACACTGACAATAGCAATGCTTTGTATAGCATGCATTGAACATAATACTATTGCATGAGTGCCATTTGCCCAACACACACTAACAGTAACAATGCTTTGTGCAATATACAGGTTTTTGCAGTAAAAATTAATGCAGAATAGATAGCCAAATATAGTTTTCCTAATGAAGGTTCGACAGAATGCTTTAATATTCCTCTGATAACAGCAGTATTTTGTGCAACACATATGGTAATAAACATACTGCTTTTCTATAATATACATTTACCCCTCCCTCCAGAAAAAAAGCTGCACTGCTTTGCAAAATAAACAGGTTTGTGCAGTAAAACAAAATGCTGACTAGTTGGGGTTTCCCACTGCAACTCTGACATCATTATTTAATATAATACTGACAACAGCAGTACTTCTACTAACATGTCGCTGTTCCATGACACCCGTTTCCCAAAGGCACACTAGCACCAGTCGAATTATATGTTGCTAAAGCACATTTTGACACAGCAACCATGATAATCAACATCTTATAATGCACTGATACTTTTTTTTTTCTCACCACACACACACACACACACACACACACACACATATGCACAGTTTTGTGCAATACATATTAAACCATGCTATGAGGTGAAACAAATTCAGAATAATTCACAAAACCAACATCTGACAAATGAGCTCTCATGTTTTGTTCTCCATTTAAGCAGAGCTGAAAAACAGTATAAAGCATTATGAAATGTTTGACAATTACAAGATTTGATACTGTACTGATAAATTATGAAAGTAAATAAATAAATTACACTACAACAATTTCCTGATTGCACCAGGAATGTTTTGCTTTCCACATTAAAATAACAGTTATTTTTGGTTTATGGTGAAGAAAAAAGTCAATGTGCAATGTCAAAAAATGGCAGCACTTTTTTCATTACATATAGTACAAGCCATTCCTCCTTGATTAATGATAAATACACTGTAACTATTTTGCTCTACTGCTATAATGACATGTCTACAAAATGCATTATACATCCAGTAGCATTTTTGCAAGATCAATTTTAGGTGTTGCAAAAACTCAATGGCCAAAACAGTAAATTCTTTAGACAGACTATTAATTTCAATAGTGCTTATCTATGTTGGCAGAGCTTTTTGAAGTCTTGATTATTCTGTGTAGTACCCCAAAGAAAGTCTATGGAATGATGTGTCACTTGCATTTGCACACAACCCAACATAAAAATAGCATTTTTTTAAACCATGGTTTAATTTATTTATAGCTTGTATTAAATGTAATTTTATTTCCAAGAATGCTTAGTTGCAACATTTTAATGCTTAAGCTTGCTACCTGAGAATACCTTTTTAAAATATTGAAAAGGTATGCTATGCAGAAAATGCACTGTTTGGAGCCAATTCTTCAGTTACAGGACAATAAAGCCATGACTCCTCCCCAGATGACCTGAGTTAGTGAGTTTGATTGGTGGCTTCAGTTGCTGGAAAGCCTGTGTGAGGGATGGGAGTCGGTGGTTAGTGTTGCCAGATTTCCCATCCTAGAGGAAGGGAAGTGACTACATCCACTGCAGGGATGACAAACAGGGATTGCCAGAGGATGCAGCTATGATTAGATCATGGTGGCTACATAATATACATAAGCTAGGAGACTAAGCATGGAAAGGCATAACTCCGTACAGGGCAGTAGCATATGTGTCAGTGAACAGTTATTGTTGGTGAGCATTGAGTTTTGGACTGGGGGGGTGCATGACAAACACATGCTGGTCTACTCCTTCACCTTTGGTTCACATATCTGAGAAAAAAGAATGGTCTGATAGGGCTCCCACCTTAGTGCAAGAATGACTAGACTGTAGGGCTTCCACCTTAGTGCGAGAATAAATGGGCTGTAAGGATTCCACCTTAATATGAGAATTAATGGGCCCCCACCTCAGTGTGAGAATGACTAGGCTGTAGGGCTCCCACCTTAGTGCAAGAATATATAGGCTGTAGCTATCCCACCTTAATGTGAGAGTTAATGGGCTCCTACATTAATGTGAGATTTAATGGGCTCCCTGCTTAGTGTGAGAATGAATGGGCTTATAGGGCTCTCACCTTAGTATGAGAATGAATAGACTATAGGGATCTTACCTTAGTCTGAGAATGAATGGACCAATACAGCTTTCAACTTGTGTGCAAAAATGAATTGTCTAACAGGGCTTTATCTATTTAGTTTTGCAGATGCCAGTAATGGTAGACAAACTTTAGATGTAAAGTACAGAAATATTCCAGCAGTTAATGTATTATAAAGATCAGTGACAAGTTATATATGGTGCATGCATTACTGCAAGTTATGTCTGATACATGCATTACTGCAACTAGTTAGTGTAATGAATAAGTGCATGAATGGAGTTATAAAAGCTTGCATGATGCAAATATGCATAAATGTGTGTGTGTGTGTATGTGAGAGATTCAAGTATGCCTATAAATATGTGATTCAATGAAATGAATGCATGCAGATAAATGACTGTGTGTGTATGAATATTTTTTGTGTGTGTTACTAGTTTGCATATGAGTATGTGTAAAAGTGTGGGCACAGTGAATGTAGACATAGAACTGGCTACATGGGCAACTGCTCATTCTATTAAAAAGTAAAAAAAAAAAATGCTCATCTAAAACAAATTTAAACCTATTCTGTAATAATGGCCATAAATTATTAGCAAATAACTTAAGTTCAGGTTAATTAAAAGAAGTCAGTATCAGTTATTTGACATATATAATGAGATGAAAAGTAAAGGGGCAGTTCATTATTGTCCTGAATGCCTTGAGTATAGGAATTCTTCTGCAGCTGCTTGTTGACCTCGAGGCTTGGTCTCAATCAAGTGTGTTTGTTCAAAATTAACACATAGGCCCATGCTGTCTACATGTGTGTGGTTGTGTGTGTAGGTGGCATGCACGCATGTCTGCAATAGAAGGTATATGAATACATAGGTAGAGAGAGGAAGAGATTCAAAATAAAACCATTATGGAATTACATCCTTCTTGAATAGATCATCACTGTCATCTCTGAAGTAATAAAAAATGTTATATTTTCACTGCATGTACGTGACTTATGAACAATCTCTTGGCATTATTCATCAACATTGTGTGCTCTGAAGTGAGCTGGTTCGTGGTGGAATGGTATACCAAAGCCCTGTGTGATTCATAAAAGAGGTAGCATAACGGGGGTAGGAGCATGGTGCACACCTTTCTCATTGTGTAAATACCACCCACTGGCATTGTACACGACTTACAAATATTACACCATCTGTCTATTGGCTGGTCTCAGAAGGGTGTCTTACCTCATATCTGCAGATGGCATGAGTGCAGCAATTCCCCCTTCCCATACTAATATCCTGCTCAGCTAATGTAATGCAATTAAAAAATTCTTTGCATGGTGGGAAAAACCTGCCTGGCAATAATTACATTGTAGGTAACCCTGCTACCAGAACCATACATGTTCCTACTCCCACACAGTGACTGTTGAGCTACCAGAGAAACAGAGACCCTCATTACTCTACTAGTTGTCAGTCATAAGAAAACAAACTGTAATATATTTGATATCACTCAATGAATCATGAGGTAGATGCTCTCAAAAGAGCAGGCCCGCATAATAACCTAAAAGTATTACAAATACTTAGGATTCTAGCTAGACCGTCAAGTCTAATGAATGAAACATTACATAACACACTCCTAGACATGATGGCAGAGCACAGTGTTTGGGGAGCAGCATCTTAGTAAGCTTTATTATACCAAACATCTGCATCTTATTATGCTGCTGCTGTTCTTCGCTGCACTATGCAGCTCTGTCATGCTGTGTAGCACTTCTGCCTGTCTGGTGCGCCAGAACACACAAGACACAGTGCTATACTATGTGCCTCCAATGTGCCATTCAAAAAAATGGAAAAATCTTTTGCATACAGACATCGAGTACCACAGTCTGGATCTAGGCATTGTGATATTTAAGGGCACATAGTACACATTGCGAGCAAGATGCATATACATAGCAGTGCATATGTTTATCTAACTAGGGGTACAAAAAACATAGGATATAAAATAAAGATACTATCCTGAACTGGATAATATCAAACATTCACATGTAGAATCAATTAAATGAATTTAATGAGCATGATTTTGTCCCCCTAGGGGTTGCTAAAACCTGTTTTGAGTTGCAAAAATATTTATAAAGGAATATACTAATGTACTTCAGTAGTCCCTTTGTAGAAAACTAGCTGTTAGTCATAAGAAAGCAAACTGTATTATATTTGATATCACTCAAATTATGAGGTATATGTTCTCAAAATAGCAGGCCCACATAACCTAAAAGCATTGCAAATACTTAGAAGTATGGTTATGTCTAAGACTTGGACAGGCAACACATTTGGTTAGGAGTATAGGTAGTTCTGATAGTTTAGTTTTAATTAATTGAGTAAAACTATACAAGTGTTATTAAAAAAGCAAATTAACTTATAAACTTGACAGCCTTTCTGGAAGGAATCCAGGACAGTTCAATGACTGGTCTTTTAATACTTAAAAGTCTAGCAATGTATTACAATTGATTGGTATTCATAGTCTCTTCTGCAAATGTGATAGGGGGAATTCCTGATGCTTACAAAATAGCATAGCAAAAGTGAGATTCATAGAGGCCATTTACACTAATGTGAAAGCCTTATAAGTAATGAGATACAAATGAGAAATGTAAAGCATAGTATGCTAATGAGGCAGTTTTCCAGTTTATAGACTAACACCCTTACGGTGGGCACAGACATTAAATGTGGTGCACCACCTTTGTTATTGGAGTTGCAGTCCACAAACTTGTTTGTCTAGGTATGCACAAGCACTTCCCTGACACACAAATGAATTATTTCCACCAAGCAACCCCTTCATTAGTTTGCATTAAGTATGCAAAAGCACTAAAATCACAAAATAAATTATTTTGCCCAGTGATCACTTCAGCAGTCTGACCATGTATGCACAAGCACTTCCCTGACACACATATGAATTATTTTCATCAGAAAACCTTTCAATAACATTTCCTGGCATGCACAAGTACCAAAATGAAGCATTCACCCAAGCGACCCCTTTAGTAACATGCCCTGTTATGCATAAGCACTGAAATGAAACGCAAGCGACCCCCCCCCCTTCAGTAACGTGCCCTAGTATGCACAAGCACAAAAATGAAGCATTACCTTAAGTGACCTCTTCAGTAAAAATGTCCAGATATGCAGAAGTACCAGCTAATTTCTCCCTCACATCTCCATAGTCCCCCGGAAAACTGTTGCTTACTGGTGCAAATTCCGGGCTATTTACACACTGTATGCAAATAAGTTCATTATAGATTTAAGTCTATGAATCGAACTTATACGCATAAATGTAAAGCCCCTTATCAGTGTAGTAGCTGTCCCCTATTGCTTATGCATTAATCTTATGCTTTTGTGATAGAAGTGCATGTTCACAAAAAGTCCTCCTCATTTCCATAGTCATCCTGAAAGTCTGGGATTTGCATAACCATGTAGCACTGCTCTTTGAGGATCACTACTAAGAAACTGTTGAGCCCTGGACTTGGAATAATGCCCATTTCCTCAAACTCCTCACAGAACATCAATACCCTTCAAGCTACCCTAAACAAAAATCGATAAGTTCACCTCCATCTCTGAACCTCTTGAACATCCTTGCATTTTGCTGCAGGAAGCCATTTTGCTCCCTATTAACACACATTGCCCTATTACTTGGTTTTGTAACTTTTAAATTATTATATCTTGATAACCACGCCTCATGGCTGAAAAACTTGTATCCACAACACCACATTATAAACTCAGAGCTCACATTCAAGGAATTATAAAATTAAACAGACCTGTCTTTGGGTTGAACGTAGGTGAACTTTCCTTTAAAAAGATGTTACTGCAACATCTTGAAGAATGAAAGAAACCTTTCCTTTCAAAGTGAAGGTAATAGATCATTTATCCTTGGCAGTTAAATGTGAATGCTATGATGAAAATGATGAGTATAAAGTCAGAAATGTGTTAATTTTCTATTTATAATGAAATGTAAATCAGAAGGAACAAATTCTGTTTTGTTCAACTATGCAAGTCACAACTGTTTGTTTGGTTTTCATTGTTAGTATAATAAATGAGGTTATGCCATGACCTGAATGAGTTTTCTCATTGTAACATGACATGTATTTATGTAATTTAAATGTTTAAAACTTATTTTGCTATGCACTTGTGAACAATGTTTATAAAGTACTGTTAATAAAACTGATTCATTTGAAATTTGATCATATCTGAAAAGGGTCTCCTGAATAGCCCACCCACCAGTGAACAAACAGACAAACAAATATATACATAATAAATAAATAAAATGACATTCCATTTCATAATGAAAATGCAAATTAGTGTGTTACACAGATATGTCAGCGACATTTGTCACTAGTGAATTTGTAAACACCAGTGAAGGCCAATTTTTTTCACAGATTTGTTTGCCAGTGCGGGCACTACAATAGCAGGAATGGATTATACAACTAGACTGAATATTTCTGAAGCCATTTGACTTGCTAATGTGCAGTAAATCCATCAGTACTGGGTTACCTCTTAACAGTCTTTTGATAAATATGCAAAGATATAACAACATTTCTATTTGTTCATATAATTTAAGGATTAATGAGATGACTTGTACCCTATTTTTTAAATATTTTTTTTGCCCTCCCTTCTTCTTCTGACCATTAAACTCCAACCTGCTATTGTTCCATTAATTTTCCCTGATTCCCAGCGTCCAAAGACACCAGGAGATAGAAAGCAGAGCTGCAGAGCATGACATCATCCAGCAGTGATTAGGAGATTGCCTGCTTGCATTGTCCCGAAACTCCATAAAAATCATGGTGCACTGTCCACTGTGCTAGGCTTGGGGTATACTCATTGTTTGGCATACTCACAATTCCAGTTAGAGTTGTCCACACTCTTTGGTGGGCTCATGCTCCTCAAAATTCAAAAGCTGCAAGTGCTGTAACTCTAAGGTTTCCCACTAGGGAAAGCTGTTGAGATGAGACATCACTAACTCCCTCCAGCACAGGATGGGTAAGCCAGTATCAGTTTATGACTGCTATTACTGACTAATGAGCTCCTTCAGACCCTGCTCTTCTAACCACACTTTCAATTCATTTGAGGCATAGTCAGGACCAAAGCCTGTATACGACTGAACTGGCATATGCCTTACATTTTATATGTAAAATGCTGCTTTCCTTTGAGACTATGGTATAGAGGGTTTTATTGAGCAACTGGAATATTCCTTCAATCTGCAGATCCATCTGAAATAATTACAGTCCAGAAGCTAAAAGGAATATAATCCCCAAAATGTGAGACATCCAATAGCTGGCTGCATTGACTCCTGCAATGTTATTCAAAGAGTGCTACACCTTGTTTAGCTGAAATATTATGGTGTGTTTATTATAAATCTAAGATATGCACTGGTCATATTCTATGTAACCTTGTCTAATTTTGCATTTCAAATATCACTACTATGTATGTATGTCAATTTCCTTATTTTTTACACATATCCGTACAGACCTTTTTGATATCATTGCACATTAAACAGTTAGTGCACTTCAGTAATTACATATTTCTATACTAGAAACTCAAAAATAATTACAGTTGTGACTAATTTCTTATGAAACATTTGGGACGTTCAAATATGTATTTTTTCAACAATGGGCATATATATATATATATATATATATATATATATATATATATATATATATATATGGATTCACTTCGTAACACTGAAAGCTCAAAACACTGAAACTCAAAACAATGAAACCAAAACAATGAAACTTCAAAATTTTGAAAACTCAAAACACTGAAAACACATATCATACATATACTGAGTTTAAACAATATAAATCATAGCACCCCACACCCCCTGCTACTTATACATATATCAACTCCAAGATTGCACTTCACTTCAGCAAGTGCAATTGGTGGAAAGTGTTATTATTTATGTTGTTTAAACTCAATATATGTATGATAGGTGTTTTGAGTTTTCAGTGTTTTGAAGTTTCATTGTTTTGGTCTTCTGTATTATGAAGTTTTCTCATTCTCAGTGTTTTGAGTTTTCAGTGTTATGAAGTGAATCCACACACACACACACACACACACACATATATATATATATATATATATATATATATATATATATATATATATATATAAGTACAGCTTTAAGGTTCCAATTGATATAATGGTTTTCTTTTAATAATTTCTGATTTTTCTCTTCTAAATATTTTTCTTCATTTCATGTGGTGATACAGATTATTAAATGTTTGTAATGAGACATTTTATTGCTTCATTTATTTGATGTTATTTATTTTACTAACCATATGTCTGTACAGTTAAAACTGGGCCATGCAGTGGGGAGGAAGAAACAATGAACTATTGTCTTATACTTCAAATTCAGCTGAGGTAAACTGGCCAGTTTTTAATTAACCAAGTGCCTATTAATTACTTGTCAATTAACAGTCTAGATTTGTTCTGTTGCATTTCTTTTCAGGAGCTGGTTTGCAATTCAGATTTTTGTTGTCTTGGAAACTAGTTAATTGCATTTGCAGACTTTGTAGAATTAATTTTTGATTCACAGTCAATATAAAGCATGTGGATAAACAGTTCAAAGGAAACTGTAGCCTTATTTTTCTTTTTTTCTTGAGTTTGGTACTTAATGTTTTATATTAGTGCTTGTTAACAATTTCACTATTTGTTACAGTACATATTCTATATATTTGTTTAATAATTTGTGTTTGGCATCAATAGAGTAGGACTTGGCAAATGTTTGTTTTGTCTCACATTTTCTCATATTTGTTAAAAGTTTTATTTTCAGCATATGTCACACGCATGACAATAAAAAGTATGTATCCAGAAACACTGAATATAACACACCAAAAGACTACTAATGTGAATTATCACAACTGTGATTAGGTAACTGACTATTACCTCTGTCATAGTAAGCCTTATGATTTAAACACACACTACATATATGTTAATTTTTTATCTACTGCTGTAATGCAAAGAAAGAAGTTTTCTTTTTTGGGGGGGGGTTCAGTCTTCCTCTCCCCTTATGTAAGCCCTATATCCTAACAGCCTTTCTAGCTATATGTAGGAACTCTGAGGTCACACTATCTTGGAGTAAAGAAAACAATTGTTTTTCCACAAAATTAAATATTATCTTTATTCTGAGGTACAGTGACCACAAAGTAAGTATACTTAAATGTCAAGAGTATGAAAGTGAAGTCCGAACACTAGGTGGCACAAGGGTAAAGCTGTCCTGCAAAAATAAATGTTTTGCATCTCCGACTTTATAATATTGCCATAGAATTCCAATAATGTTAGTGTTTACCACTTAGGTTGCTTTCCTCTCAAACAAAATACCACGTTGTTTACATTCAAAGTGACAGACTAATTTACAGCAGGTCAACATTACCAGGATTTATAATTCTAGCTCCTCTGAGATGCTCTTAAAAGGTGTGCTAAATGTTGTTAGAGAATGGGTGTACTGTACAGCAGTACCCTGACTGGAGAATGAATGTTCTCCAGCAGGATATTAATGTAGAAGTGATGCCTGCTGGCAAACAAGTCTGCAGCTTCACGGCAGCATATCAGTGGAGTTTGGACAAAAAAAAATAAATTAACGGCCACTATTATTTTACACTCACAAGTGTAAAATGTATATAAAGAAAGTGTAGGTGTGTGTTTATGTCTATGTGTAAGTGTATGCTTGCATACGAGTGAAAGCAAGATCAGTTGAGATGATATTTGACACTCACTAATCAGTACTTTTGCTGTTTAGCAAGTGTAAAAATAAAAATAAAGAGAAAAAAGTGTACATGTGTGTGTATAATATATATATATATATATATATATATATATATATATATATATATACTGCGGTGGTGGTGCTGTGGTAGCATTGCCGCCTCCCAATAAGACGCTGTCCAGTTTGATTCTCAGCTAGAGCGTCTTCTGCATGGAGACATGCGTGAATGGGCGTACCATCGTTGAAGGTTGTGCGTCAGAGCTGGCAACTCGGCACGTAAAAATCTACTGCCAATCATTAGCAGACCAGAGTTCCGCTGTGGCGACCCCTAACCGGGAAAAGCCAAAAGACACAACATATATATATATATATATATATATATATATATATATATATATATGTGTGTGTGTGTGTGTGTGTGTGTGTGTGTGTGTTTATATGAGTGTGTTTATGTTTATGTCTGCGTGTGTAAGTGAATGCATCCATGAAAGCAGAAGAGACTGTGCAAGTGAGAGAGAGAGTGAAGAGTGAGAGCGATCCGTGGCAGCAGTAGCAGTCAAGAGGTTGACATACCTCCTTCCATACCTTTCAACCTCTTGGTACAAGAAATCTGGACAGAGCCACAAATAACGAGGGACAAATAGACAAAAATAAGGCCAGATTTTAAATATTGCTCTTATAAACTTAGAAAGTTGCTTAGAACAACAGGGTTTCCTTTAGCATGTATTATCTGAAGGATGTGAAGTCTGAAACTCAAATATCTGTTATTATTTATTGACTACAATCCCCAGTGATTTGTCAGAAAACTAAACATTTTATGAGGATGGGACCTAACATACAAGTCAAACATCTGGACAGTTGAAAGGTATGCTCTGTTGACTCTTAGCTCAAAATATCTGGATAAACCTAAAATAAACAGGGGGCAAAGGCTCAAAGATAGGAATAGACTTTAATTACTGCTCTTATAAAATTACAAACTTGTTTAATTAAAAGGATTTGTGTTAGCATGAATTTTCTGAAGAAAATAAAAGTCTGAAACTCAAATGTATGGTATTAATTTGTAACTTAATTCTCCAATGACTGGCAACAAACCAAATGTTTTAGGAGTAAGGGACCAAAAAAATAAAGTAAATGCATGGATATTTTTTAAGTGTTATATTTTGGATGTAAATTGCCTCCTCCAACACCATTAATATATATTACAGTAAGTTTGAAACATTAGACACAGGAACTATTTTACATCAAGAATATATATAAAAAATAATATAGTACTTAAAAAAATAAATAAATAAGTAAACACAATAATTTTAAGAGATCGCATTCTCTAAGCACAATAATGCCCTCCAGGGTCTATGTTAATGTGTAATTAATGCCCTTCCAGGGGTGTAGAGGCCCTCTGTCTGTCCGGCATTATTGCTTACTTATTTTGTTCCTTGTCTAATTCTTACTTATCAATGTAGTTACCATTCAAAATGTGGTAAACTTTACTGATACCTATAGATTGAAGAAAAATATATTAAAAATGCAGGCATACAGAGTCTATACATAGCTGATAAAAAGAGTAAGCTTGTGTATTCACATAGTAACTCACTGTCCTGTGTCAGACAGTTGTGAGAGAATATCTATTTTTTGTGGACGTACGAGGTTTTCCTATTGTTTTGCTACACTGTTAATTGTTAAGATTTTGTTTCCTTGGGATAGTCAAATTTCTAGTTTATATCAGAATGTAAACCTTGGGTTTATTCTGAGCATATCAAAACAATCCTGTCTTGGTTTGAGATTTGTTATGGAGTTGACTGGTAAGAAAAGTTTTATTTATTTTTACTGTTAAAAGGAGGTGCGACTAAGATTGGCTGGTAGAACTTGTATGGTCAGAACAACTTTTATAGTATTTTATTATTTAGTTGGATATTGCTGGTATAATTTTTGTCATAGAAGTTGATTTAAGTTCCTTTGAATTCTTTGCTACAGACTTTGTGTAATTTTTTTCCTTTGCATTATTTTATTCAATTAAAGCTGAATATGGATTCCTTAAATGAGTATGCAATTAACGATTTGCTAATGCACAAGTATCGTGTACAGTGTAATAAATGCTCTGCATATTTAAAGGTAACAGCTGATAACACTGGTGATCTTTGTTCCTCGTGTCAAAAGGTGGATGATTTGCTTACCATTGTTAGAAGCAAATCTCGACTTGATGATGATTGCACATGTGCAATTGGCATGGCTTGGAGAACTATTGTATCATATATTAATGACTGGACTGATGAACTAAATAATGTTAGGCATAAAACAAATACAACTGATTTAGGAAATGATGCATCTATTGTCTATAAAGAACATTCAACTCCTGTGAAACATGATGAGGCCCCTGAGAACTACGGAATTGTGGATGCAAGTACTCAGCAATCTGAGGAACCAGTTTGTTTAGAAGGAAACAAAAAAAGAAAGAAAGGAAGAAGTTCTCAACAAATAACAAGGAAGAAAAAGAAACTGACTAATGACTGTAAAGGAAAGAGCATACGTAGTAAAAAGGATTCTGCTTTGTTATGTAACACACTGGTGACAGGGAATGAAGGTATCTGTCTACCAGAAAACCCTCAGTCTACAGAAAAAGGCATCACCTTTCCAATGGAAAAGGTAGAAAAAAGAGGCAAGGGGCAGGTGAAAAGGAAGAAATCAAAACTGAACGTGGAAGGATTGAAGAACATTACTGTAAGAAAAAAGAAGAGAAAGACAGATGTTGACTACATGGCTCAAGCTGTGGATTTACAATGCCAGCTGGATGAGAATTTAATACGCAATGAAAACAGTGGAATTAATAAGACTAATAGTGATGAAGATCTATCCTTCGTAACAATTGATAGAGCCGAAATGACTGCATTAGAAGCTGAAGATTCTTCAGAGATGGTCAGCAAAGATATTCTTGTAATTGGAGATTCAGTTATTAGAGGAACTGATACTTCTATTTGCAGAGATGACAATGAACATCGAGTAGTGTTATGCTTGCCAGGAGCAAAAATAGAAGATGTGAAACAAGCCTTGGAATGCCTTAATGTAAGGAAGTATGGATCTGTTTTTATTCATGTTAGTACAAATGATGTCACCAACAAAGATTCTCTGACTGTTAGTTGGAAACTGATAGCCCTCCTAGATAGTATAGCTTGTACTGGTGTTAGGACATATTTTTCACAAATCACCTATAGAAAGGACAGTCAGGTCACTGTGAATGAAAATATTTTTTGGATAAATACCTACATGGAAAAAATGTCCTGTTTTAAAAAATGGAAATGTGTGGAGCATCCAAGTCTTTTTTTGGGCACACGTGTCCAGACAGGATGGTGTGCATTTGTCTAGATTAGGGAAGGGAATTTTTGCAGCAGATATTTTGCAGCATTTGACAAACACTAGCCAGGATTTTTGCCAGGTCAAAAATGTAACAGATCACAGACAGCAACATTTGATGCATCTCTGATGATTGTTAATGCTAGGAGCATTAATAATAAAGTTTTTTTTTATTAGAAAATTGATGTTGTTCTAGTTTGTGAAACGTGGTTAAAGAACAATTACTGGAAACCAGTTCTGTCAGGGTATAAATGTTTTTAGTGTAACAGACATTCTAACAAAAAATCAGGTGGAGGTGCTATGATAGGGATTAAAGATAGCTATGAGACTTGTGATTATTACATGTTCAGTGATAACACCAATACTATAGACTGTGTAACTGTGACAATAAAGACAACCCTGGAACATATAACAATTGTTGGAGTGTACAGACCACCAAATTCAAGTGCAGATGACCTATAGGAATTCATACATTTCTTACATGAAACACAGGAAGGAAGAATAATATTAGCTGGGGACTTAAATTTACCAGAAACAGACTGGAATAATGTTGATTCAACAATGTTAGTAAAGAAATTATTCACAGAGTATATTCAACAATAACAAATGCTTCAGACTGTAAAAAAAACCTACCAGGGGATGGAATATACTAGATATTGTTTGTGTTCCCAAAGAAATTACTGTAACTTCAAGTCAGGTTTTATCACCATTGATGTACAGTGATCATGGGGTCATAAAGGTTAATTTGTTGCTAGATAATTCTGCCAAACTGAACAGATTATAGGGAAGCAAAACAGTTAGTATATAAAACTAACCGGAGTGAGGTGTTCAGTGGAAAAACTGCAGATGGAATGTGGAAAGGTTTGAAAGAGAAATTGTTTGAGTGCAAAAAGTAAAAAAAAAATGTTTAGCATCAGGATCTAGGCACGCAACATCAGGGGGGGTATATTTCCATAAGAACAAAATACCTGATTAAGGTGAGAGACAAAAAATATAAGAAATGGAAGAGAGGTCGAACTACAACTTTGAAAACTGAAATAAATGAGCTGAACAAACAGGTTAAGCAAAGTGTTAGACAAGATCAAGAAAAATTTGAAAAAAATTTATATAAAGATATTGAGCATAATAGGAAACCTTTTTATAGATACATTAGATGTGGAAGGAGTAAATATACTCAAACTGATAAACTGTGTGCAGATTCTAAAATTTATTCTCAGACACAAGAGATTATACATATATTTACAAAATCTTATGTAAAACAGTTTGGCTCCACAAAAGGGGTGGTAAGTTGTCCTAGTGACATCCAGACAATCCCAGATACTGAAATTAAATTAGATTATATTGAAAAAGAACTGTGCAAACTGGATCCAAAAAAAAAAGCGCAGTGAGGAGACGGAATAAGTAACAATAACCTGAGAACACTTAAGCAAGAACTTACACTGCCATTACATCTATTATTCACTGGGTCATATGGGGGAGATTCCTCAAGATTGGAGACGTGCACTTATTAAATCTGTCTTAAAGGGAAAGGGGAGTAGGACAAACCCAGAATCATATAGACCCTTAAGTCTACTTTCATGTTGTGGAAAAATAATGAGAAAGTAATACTGGATAAGTTATTGTCAGAACTGGATAGGTTGTGACTTGAAACCATATATCAGCATGCATATGTTGAAAATAGATCTATTACCACCTGTAACATGATGTTCTATAACTATATAACAACAGCTATGAATGAAAAATTGGGGTCTATATTAGAACTCCGAACATTCAAAATGTCGAGTGTTCTAATATCGAACTCTGCCAATTGAAAATACTAAACATCGAACATTCAGAACAGCAAATTTTTTCCTGGAGAAAAAATTTGCTGTTCCAAAACAGATACACACAACACAAGCACACCAAACAAACAGCAATCCACACACATACACCTAAACTCTTGCACCTAACCCTACACTAAACTATACACACACCACTAACTATCCACTTACCTTAACCCAAACCCTAACCCCTAAGGTCCGTCACTATCACACACTCACCTCACCCGCGCCCTAAACCTAACTCACCTACCCCGCCCTAACCCTCACGTCCACACAATTGCATACATACCTAACCCGCACTCAATCGCACACTTACCTGAACCCGACCCGTAACTTTTCACCACAGCACTGAAAATACTGAAGCAACAGAAATGGACAACCGAATTCTTTCCCTAGGAAAAAATTAGTTTTTCTGTTTCTTCGATATTTTCAGCGTTTGCTGAAAATGGGACAATATTAGAACACTCGACATTTTAAATGTTCGGTCTTCTAATATAGACCCAAAAATTGTGCGGTGATATGATTTATATAGATTTAACTTCAGCATTTGACAGGGTCATGCACAAAACACTGATAAATAAATTAGTGCAACTAGGTATTGATGTACTGTTGATAAGATGGATAGCTGCTTGGCTTACAAATAGGACATGGCAAGTATCACACACCAACTGTACAGGTGAAATCTTTGGTTACAGTCAAGGTGTCTCACAGGGCTCTGTACTAGGCCCTTACTTGTTTAGATTGTATCTTTCAGACCTTGCTTTTTCATCTGAGGTGTTCTACAGTCAATATGCTGACGACCTGAAATTGGGTAAACTGATTACAAGTGTTACAGATAAGGCATGTCTGCAAAATAATTTGACTAAATTGACCATTTGGGCACAGGAGAATAAGATGTTGATAAATACATCAAAAACTAAGCATATGAGATTTGGGAGACAAACTGAAAGGTGAATATTTAATACAGCACACAGTGATTGAAACTGTAGATTCATTTAAGGACCTGGGTATATGGGTAGATTCAGCTACAAGTTTTTCTAATCATATCAACCAATTGGCTAATGATAGTTATAGAACTATAGGTTGTATAAAAAGATTTATAAAGTCTAGGAAATCAAACATAATGAAGTCATTGTTAGTTAGCATGGAATAACAATATGGAAACCCTATAGGAAAACAAGCATGAATAAACTGGACAGAGTACAGTGGAAATATACCAAGGGCATCCATGGATGTAAAAATCTAAGTTATTATGAAAGACTAAAATATCTGAACTTGTACAGTGTCTCTTACAGATATTTAAGAGGAGATCTCATTCAGGTATATAGGGCATTCAGGGACAACTACCTCTGGGAATGTTTGGGGTTATCAAAAAGTACTAGAGAATCGTCAGATAACCTATGTAGAAGATTCTATAGGAATGAGAAGTGTACTCATTGGTTCTCTGACAGAGTAGCTGATGCTTGGAACAGACTACTGAATTACATTAAGCAAGTACTAGTTTAGATATTTTTAAGAACACCCTGGACATTTATTATGGGAACAAGTGTTTTGGCATATTGGCAAGCTAGAAGGGCTTTAATGCCCGTGCCTGAAACATTTGTATATATGTATGTATTTATTTATTGAGAGACTAAAAGGATTAGGTGCTTGTAAACTGTGTGTGGGGGGAGTTGGAAAGTAATTGTTTGTTAATGGTAACATGCAAAACCATTTCGGGGGGGGGGGGTATTCAGGAACATTTGCTGTGCCAGGACAGCATTAAATATCATGGATTTGTCAGTACAATGTAGTCTGTAATTACCTAGCTACGCTTTAGGACCTGCATAGCACTGGTATTTCAAGCTCATGGCTAAAGACAGGAAGAGATTCAACATGGATATTTGACAACTAGGAATATGAGGAGGACTGTGGGAATACCATATTACTCAGGAAATAGAAGTGACATGGTAACACAGAATAGGAATGAGAGGCAAACTGGGTTTTTTAAGATGTCAACTTACCTTCAGTAATGATATGTTGCAGATATGTGATATAATAAAAAGAAACTGAAAACTTTTAACTATTGATGACAACTTGAAGGGCATTGCAGGTGAAACTCAAGAGTTTTGCCTTTAAAAATAAGAAGAATTTAAAAAGATTTATGTTATAAGAACATGAATGCATCGCAAGATACTTCCTTTAGAGAAGGAACTTTTAAGTTCAGAAAATGCAAAGCTTGTCCCTTATCAAGACAGATAACATCTCTAAACATCCTATTACTAAAAGAATCTATAGATTGAAGAGACAATGCTGATTGTAATACTAAAAACGTTGTTTATGTGGCCGCCTGCAATTGTTTGTGATTTTAAATGGAGAAGACAAATACATGTTTTAAGGAGAGGATTTTTTTG
Source organism: Protopterus annectens (assembly GCF_019279795.1). Lineage (NCBI taxonomy): Eukaryota > Metazoa > Chordata > Ceratodontiformes > Protopteridae > Protopterus > Protopterus annectens. The sequence continues at coordinate 637,193,707 of NC_056750.1, forward strand.
CCACTGGAGTGATATTCGGAATGGGAATTAATCTAATGCCTTATTTCAACATATTAAGAAGAATAAGTACAAATAATAATGTACTTGTGCTTGTGTTACTGTGGGCAGTTCCACATTTATCCTTTGCGGTGTGGTATTTTCTTTCTGTGCTATATTAAGAAGAATGATGGTCATACTTTAGAATTTTGGAAGTAATACATGATATTATTAGGGGAGGGGGTGTAGTTAATAGAACAGGAACAGTGGATACTAAATGGATAGCTAATTTACAGGCAGATAAACCACCAGGATTAAATGGGCTGCTTTCCCTTAAACCTATACTAAAGGGGCTTAGGCTCCATAAATGCGTTTGATTGGATGGTTGTATTACTTAATTGAGTGAATGAGTTGGTATATTTGGGATCTGAAGAAGGTCTTATGACTGAACACGCTTATCCTATCCTTGTTTTAAAATCTGTGTTCCTTATGTTAGTTGAGTTTATTATTAAACTATTTTATTATTCAACTTCACTCCATGGTGCGGCAACTTTTTATAAGATCGGTTTTGCTTTTATTTTGATAGAGCTGTCTTTGGCGATTCAGAGCCACTTTTTAACTTGGTATTTTAAGAATAGGCCTGCACAGTAAATCAATGGTGCTGTATTTCATCAGCAGTTTCACTAGGGCCCTGCAGGAAGGGAATATACAGGTATATTTTAAGTGATCGACATCAGAAGAAAGTTAGGAAAGCCTGCACCAGCCTGTGTGTTCCCACACATGCAGCAAAATTCCTCATTGCTGAAACATGGGCACTGTGAAGTGGCCACAGAGGGTCAGCACAGCAAAGAGCCAACACATTTCATCATGTGAATGGGGAGAGACAGTAAAGGTAGAAAAGTGAGGATTAATAAGCAGAAAACACACAAAGGTAACCATAAAAATGGTAGGTGAGGGGAAGAAAGATATTTCTGTGGGACTGGTGCCCTTATATATCTGAAGAGGGAGAGTAGACAGAAAAGGAATAAGGAGTTTGTTACAGGTGGACAGTGGCAGCAGAGAAGGAAAGAGGAACAAACAAATGAACATAAAATACAGATATAGATAGACAGGGGCGGTATGAGCAAGTACAAGCAGGACAATAGTGGAGGGATGCACACACACAGAAGATGAACACATTTTGATGGGGAGGGTTGTACTACAAACAAGATACTGGAAATGACACATAAACGAGGGGAACATTTGGCTGGAAGATAAGACAGAGCAGAGGGAGTGTGCCAGGCCAGCCCAGAGTATAGCTGATCCAGACATCAGTCAGCTCCATCACTGATACCTCTGGTGGTCTGATGATCAAACACAACTGGTCACATCACCAGGTGTTCCACAGTGTCTAGGCAGGCATTCAACTTCCTGTGCAGCTGCAGGGCACTCCTTTTTGCCACTCTCACTTTAGAAGCCTCCACACCACCTCCCCTTCTAAAAAGTGGTCACAGATTCTACCAGTAAGTTCTATAGATCACCCTCAGTAGTGTGATCTCTATCCCCCTACTGAGAGGTTTACCTGGTGACTGTACTAACCCAATACCAGATGCTTCAGCTGGCACACACCCAACTGCTCACTGCCACTTCTCTGCCTCCACTACAGATGGACTTGTAAAAGGTGTAGAAGGACAAGTACAAACAAAGAGAGAGAGAGAGAGAAAGAGGTTGGAGTTGGTATAACAGTTAAGGTGTTTACCTCACAGACACAAGGTACACAGTTTGAGTCCCACCTTTGAAAGAGAAAGTGACTAGGCTTAAAATGGACCACAAGGCAGCTAGCCTAGGATTTACCTATAAGCCTATGACAGAGAGAGAAAAAAAACAGAATATATTAGTACACAGGTGTATTACAAACATTACTCCAGCTAAAAAAAACAGACTATATTAATACACAAGTATATTACAAACATTAATGCAACTAAAAAAACCCAGAATATATCAGTATATAGGTATATTACAAACATTACTGCAACTAAAAAAAACAGAATATATTAGTACACAGGTATATTACAAACATTACTGCAACTAAAAAAAACAGAATATATTAGTACACAGGTATATTACAAACATTACTGCACACTGAAGTAATGTACACAGTAAAGATACCTTGCCACTGGAACAAGCATTCAGTCCTCCTGAAACAGGCATCGCTGTTTAGGTCATTCTCTGCAGTTAGTGTAAAAGGAAGTATGGTGAACTTCATATATTTGTTGAGCTTGTGAAAAGAACAGAAAGGAAGCAGACAAATATATACAATAAGAAGTTTGCATACTCTCCCTAATGTCTGCAACCTACTGGTGAAGTTGGGGTGGAACTAGCACAAGTTACTATAGCTGTGCCTGCACTGTGTAAAAGCACAAGTTATGCCAGTGGCATCACTCATCAACCTGCCAATCTGATTCCAGGTTCAACCTTATATAATGCAGCATTATATTACCGCAAACGGTATTCCTCAGAGTCCATGTGGAGAAGATACAGAAAAAAATGCTCTCTTTGTGACACCATGCAGAAGCCCTGATTAACTCAGAACAAATGTGTCCATGTCCTTTCAAAAGGTCCACTCAGGAAGCAATATGGTAGCAGAATTCATATGACCACAGGTTAGGATAGCATATGATGTACAGTGTCAGGCAGCAACAGTGTGCTAGTAAAAAGATCCCTAATGCATAGACACTATGCTTTGAATTAAATAGGGTTTACACATAAACTAAGTGCGTATGTCCCAGTAACAATGGAATGTGCACACCAATACAGGCTAACTACACAGTCAAGGGGTACTGTGGCCAGTGATAAAATGTCCATCACTATTATTGTATAAAACAGAGAGGTAATGGTCAGAGCACAACACTGGACAGAGAAGGAATGGTCAGAACACAAAAATGGACAGATCCATTGGCACCAACTGTGAGGAGGGGAAGTCCACATAATATGGTCAGTCAAGGATAGTCAAGTGAACACACACTGACACATGTATCCATGGGCATGTACATCTTGTCACAGGCCCAGGAGAGAGGCAATGGCTGGAAGAGTTCACCATCCAAGAGAATGAGGTATTGCCAAAGGCCTTACACACATGTGGCATGTGCATCCTGACAAAGGTAAAAGAGATGAGGCATTCTGAGATTATATTGTGGCATATAGAGATGCAGTACATCCCTGCTGTGTGCAGCCATAATAGGACCATAGTACGGGTGTGGCAAATGATAACATCTTCTTCTTCTTCTTCTTTCGGCTTTTTCCCGGTTAGGGGTCGCCACAGCGGATCACCTTGTCCGCACATTGAATGGCAGTGGAGTTTTACGGTGTCGAGTTGCCAGCCCGGCGCCCAACCTTCCACAGAAGGCACACTCACACACACACCTAGGGCCAATTTAGAGTGTCCACTCCACCTGCAGCATGTCTTTGGGATGTGGGAGGAAACCGGAGCACCCGGAGGAAACCCACGCGACCACAGGGAGGACATGCAGACTCCGCACAGAAGGCACCCGAGCCGAGGATCGAACCGGAGAACCTCTTGCTGTGAGGCGGCAATGCTAACCACTGCACCACCGTGGCCGCCCTTGGCAAATGATAACATGCCAAGTCCAAATGATGGGACATTTCAGAAGATTCTATAGAAATCTGAGAGAGCAGTTGATGCATGGAATAGACTACAAAATTACATTAAAGCAAGCACTAGTTCAGATATTTTTAAGAACAGTCTGGACACTTATTAAGGGAACAACTGTTTTTTTACACTGGCAGGCTAGAAGAGCATTAATGCCCATGCTTAAAATATTTCTATGTATGCATATTTAGGGACATGACCCACACAGCAGATGGAAGGGTTCCTGTCGGAGGGTGAACACACCTTAGTTCCTGGAGGTGGCTTGGATGTTGGACCTGTGCTGAGGGTGACAGCTGAAGTACCTGTGGCACATAAACCAGGTTAGTAATATGTTCATTTCATTGTTGTACACTGACCTGCAAATGAGGGGCATACTCAGCATAACACCTCTGTCTATCTGCTTTCCGGGTAGGTTCTGGGTAAGCTACAACACATTGTACCATGAGGCATGTATGTATATGCTGATTTGGCATTAACAGATGGTGTAATTTACCAGTGGATGTACCACATGCATTTGGTATGCAAGACATATATTTATTTGCTGCCACAGGTATGCTATCTTTATACTTTCACAGGCACCACTGATGGAGGGATGAGCATGAGAGGATAGCACATGCTTGATGTCAGAAATTCACTTGTGGCTGGAGATGGTGTCAGCATACACATGGCATAATCAGATGACACAGTGTCAGTGATGCTATTATTGGAAGGCTTGCATATACCTCCCTCAAATGAACTGAAGGTGGGGGAGGCAAGCCAGACTTCCAGTGCCAACAGTGTCTGATGTTGAACATTCTGTAATTGAGGGTCCTATATAGGCTATACAGGAGTCACTACCAGAAATGGAATGCGTTAGCCACACTGCCTCTGATGTGTATGTGCAAAGTGTAGGGCAGACCCATGTTGGTGGGTTATCATGACTTCATGTCTTTTCTCAGGTCTATATTAGATGATCAAGCTTTTAAAAGTTCAAACGCCATATGGTCAACACCATATGATCAAACTCTTAAAAGTTCGAAAATCTAATAAAAAGAAAATAAATGAAAGAAAAAACCTACCTGAACATTTTAAGCAGGGGGGCAAGCATCCCTGCAATCCCCACAACCCCCACTCTTTAAATATACCAACTTTGAGATTGCACTACAGTGCAGAAAAGGGAAATCATCCCATTCCGCATTGTACAGAGATCTCCGGTGAAACGTTCAAAGTTTTACAAGTTCGATCATATGGTCTTGACCATATGATGTTCAAACTTTTAAGAGTTCAACAGCGTGATATAAACCCTGTGACAAAGCTTTGCATCATCAATTAATGTGTAGGTCAGTGATCCAAGCACAGACAGCTGTTACACACACAGACACAAAGATACACACATACACATGCACACACACAAGCACACACCATGGGTCATTGGTTTATAAGTTCTTATTAAGTTTACAGCCAAGGAGAATATCAAGAAGTTTAGCAGCATCACACAGTAAAAGGAGAAGACTACCTCTCTCCCCATTAAGTACATTTTCCACATATATTCCAGATGATACATTGTAATCACCAATCCAGTCATCCAGACTGGATTTAAATACTGCTAGGGAAATACTCTGCTTGATATGTATGGGAAACCTATTCCATAAACAGGAAATCCACTGGGCTAAATATTGATCACTATCAGTGGTGTTGATGTGGTAGAATAGGATTTGGGTTCTAGAGGGGTTTGCTTTACCACTAGTCCTGTTTAGCTGAAGGAGTTCAAAGACTGGTGAACAGAGAAGACCCTTCAAGAGTCTCTATGATATTGTTTAAAGAGACAGAAATGTTAGTATATCAGAGTAGCTAAGAGTATTGTGAAATGAGATCTTTTTGATGAGGAAACAGAGTTCTTTCAAGATGGTTTAGGGCTTTAGTAAAGTATATGCCAAAGGGACACTGTGTTTAATAATGGGACCAATAAGGGAAGTGGGACTATAAATTCTTTGCACCTTGGGGATGTACCATGATGGATAAGTTGTGCAAGGAAAAAAATAGCTTCAAACCACCACAGAAACATGATTGTCAAAGAGTCTGTTATCAATAAAGGAACCGACTGTATGAGACTTAAGTGGAATGTTATCTATTTGGCAAATTGAAGCAATGACATAACCAACAGCAACTATGCTACATTTCTTTGCATTTAAGGTAATTCAGTGATTAGCACATCAAATACTTATTTGGTCTAGCCTTTGCTGGCAAATTAGAATGTCATTTGATTCAGTGATTACTGAATTTCCTGCCTGCACTTATTTTTAAAATCGTTTTTTTTCATAAAACTTGCATTTTTATCTGTCTCTGGCCTAGCACTCAAGTGTGGGGTCATTTACTGCACTGTTCTAACTTGTTGATACCTGTAAACCTCTGCTTTCCTTATAAAAAACAAAAAAATCTTGCTTTTTTTCCCACTTTTCTGAGATTTAAAAAAGTTCAGTTACAGATTTGCTGTTCTGAACTGTTTGTAAGTTTCTTGGAGGCCATTGTTTGCTTGGGCTAAAGGGAAGTCTCTGTGTTCATCAGTGGCAGTGATAAACATTGAGCAGCCTGCCTGCCCCTGTGGGAGTGGTTACTGCCTTAAAACTGTAGTTTTATTGGCCATGTTGGGTCAATTCCTAACTCCTTGATCTCCCTCTCTTAAAACCTGATTGCCTCGTGGTTTTGGCGTCTTTTTGGACTTGTTGGCTATTGGTGAAGCACCCACCAAGAGGAGAAAACGCTGAGAGGAGAAAGGGGCCACTTTTGAGATTTTAAGTATTTTGCTTCAGATTATTTGTTAAGTTTTTCTGCATTGCCGCCTACTTTTGAGTGTTTTCTGGCTTGTTAAACTTGATTTCTGTGTTGGTAACTGTATTTAGAACACAACCTAGAGCTGATTACTGAATTTCCTGCCTGCACTTATTTTTAAAATCGTTTTTTTCTTAAAACTTGCATTTTATCTGTCTCTGGCCTAGCACTCAAGTGTGGGGTCATTTACTGCACTGTTCTAACTTGTTGATACTTGTGAACCTCTGCTTTCCTTATAAACAACAAAAAAATCTTGCTTTTTCCCACTTTTCTGAGATTTAAAAAAGTTCAGTTACAGATTTGCTGTTCTGAACTGTTTGTAAGTTTCTTGGAGGCCATTGTTTGCTTGGGCTAAAGGGAAGTCTCTGTGTTCATCAGTGGCAGTGATAAACATTGAGCAGTCTGCCTGCCCCTGTGGGAGTGGTTACTGCCTTGAAACTGTAGTTTTATTGGCCATTTTGGGTCAATTCCTTACTCCTTGATCTCCCTCTCTTAAAACCCTCTTTTGCGCGTTTTTGCGCATAGCGCAACATCGGGCAGCGCTGCCTAATTGGGTTTAAACTATTCCTGGCTCCACAAAGTCTGCTGTTCACTTTTTCCCTTAGAACTGCTCTAGCTCTCAAATTAAACACCATATTCTCATTCTAAGGCCCCTCACTGGTCCAAATAAGTAATTTTACAAGTTTGCACTAATAAACCATAAGCACTACTTACTCTTTTACTATGATTACCCTGTCCCCTATTGGTCCGTTTTAATTCAGTTCCCTATATTACTCTAGCATGTCCAAGGGTCAGTCAATGGTTTCCTCTCCAGTCCAGCTGGTGAATCTGGGAATTTTGAGGCAATGTTACAACTGTCTCATGTACACGGACAACCCTCTCCTTCTCCAAACAGGTTCAAATATATGTGAGAGATGCAACCATATAGCCAAACTGGAGGCTGAGCTCTCTTATCTCAAAACTGGTGTAACCAGTCAGGAGGAGAAGGTAACCTCACACAACACAATTCCAGTATCACATAGTCCCACCACAACAGTGAACCAAACACATAAAAACACAAAAACATACTCGAAGGCTCTAAATAAAAATCTACCTAAGCAACAGAGACCTCCAAAGCAGATATCCAAGCAAACGCTACCCCAAAACAAAACACGTACAACACATAGCACACAAAGTCAGTGTGCCAAGCATTCACAGCCCTTAAGGATGAATAACACACCTGATACTCTTGTAATAGGTGACTCTATTGTCAGACGCACTGACGTCTCACTCACCAGGCTGTATAAAGAGAAGGTCACAGTGAGCTGCCTGTCGGGCACTAGGATCCGCCACATAATGCAAGCACTCAGGTCACTCCAAAGCAAATACAAATATGACTCAGTCATTGTACATGCTGGCGTGAATGACCTGAGATGTACCTCCCTCGACTACATGAAAAGAGACATAGAGGAGCTCTCTGATCATGTAGCCCAGGTCGGTATGACTCTGACCTTGAGCAGCATCTTACCCTCACCTAGAATGATGCCACAGTATAAAGGCAAAATGATCGATTTTAACAATTGGCTAAAATGTTGGTGTCATTCAAAGGGGATCCAGTGTCTGTCGACAAGCCACGTTGCTTCGCTAGGGACGGCTTGCACCTGTCACCCCTGGGCTTTTGGATATTGGCAAAGGCTCTTGACACCCCCATAGGCCCTTTTTTAGGCAAGGCTCCATATACAGCACAAGGAACAAGAAACTAAGGGTAATGCTGCTAAACGCCAGAAGTCTTAACCTCAAGATGCATGCACTCGATGCTCTCCTCAGTATGGAGAACATTGATATCTGTGCAGTGACAGAAACCTGGTTCAAGGCTCCAGAGAGTACCCCAGCACTACCAGGTTATACCTCATATCATGCTTTTCGGCCTCAAAACCCAGACCGAACCACAAAAGGAGGGGGAGATTCCATATTTAATCAAGGATATTCACACCTCCAGGTTAGTGGCATTGCACGAAGTATCAGAGACCATCCATATGCAACTGACAGTGGGCAAGACTGCTTTTCAGTTTATAGCATCCTACAGACCACCCTCTCAAAGTCAGGAATCCCACTCGGCTTTCTTGAAAACATTGGAGAACACCATTATATTGGGCGACTTCAACTACCCAAACATAGACTGGGAGCATTACTCAAGCTCCAGCACCTTAGCCCAAAGGTTCCTGGAATTTATAAACTCAAATGCTATGGAACAACTAGTCATCACTCCCACAAGAGGGGAAAATATACTAGACCTGATCATTACCAACATGGGGACCCTATGCTCCATACCAGAAGTATATCCCTCATTGGTAAGATCAGACCATAAATTAATTTCACTGGATATCCACATCCCGACCCCACCCCCATCCCAGAAAACCACAGTGCAAAACTTCTCCAAAGTGAACTACACACTTCTCAAAACCAAAGTGGAATCCTTCAAGGCCCTAGGGCCAGTGGAAACTATGGCCCAAACTGCAGAATCCTATATAAACACATTCTACGGACATCTCCAGGAATGCATGGATCATGCTATCCCAAACAAAATCAAGACCCAATCATCCAAAGGCAGGCGCCCAGTCTGGTGGACCCCAGCCATAAATAAACTGTACAATAGAAGAAGGAAGCTACTACATGATAAAATCCCTAAAAGGGAAGGCATCTCTGATCAGTACTAGCAAAAAATTACGATTCCTCAAAATCCTCCAAGGCCAGCTTCGAGAGAAAAATTGCACAGGACACTAAAGACAATCATAAGGCTTTTTTCAGTTATGTTAGGAACCTGGGATGCAACTCCCAGACTTGTTCTGAGTTGATTCTAAGCAACAAAAAATACACTGAACCCACAGACATTGCCAATATCCTGGCAGACAAGTTCAGTGCAAACTTCTCCACCCCCTCCCCCCCAAAAGAGCAAGTATCTATCCTGGCAGAGTGCAGCCTCCCAAACATCTCTGATGCTCAGGTGAAGGCCGCCCTCTCCAAAGCAAAAAAACACTGCTTCCATGGGACCAGATGGCATCCCGGGTTGCATCCTACATGAACTCCAAGAACAACTAATCCCTCAAGTAAAACTGCTGTACAATCTCAGCCTCATTACAGGATATGTGCCCAAAGAATGTCGTACAGCAACAGTGGTCCCACTCCACAAAGGTGGCACCTGTGTGGACCCTGGAAACTATCGCCCCATAAGCCTGACTAGCCTAGTCTGCAAGGCTATGGAGAGGATCATCATGGAACTCATAAACAAAGACATTGGGGACCTACAGACACTAGATCCTACCCAATTTGGCTTAGTCAAGGGCAGATCCTGCCTTTTGAACCTGGTTGACTTCTTCAAAACAGTCACCAAGGCCATAGATGAAGGGAAGGTAGTCCACACAGCCTATCTGGACCTCGCAAAGGCATTTGACACAATACCCCACTCGGGCATCATAGATAAGCTCTTCAGCCTAAATATAAACCCCTATGTCACAAGATGGTTCGCAAACTGGCTCAAAGACAGAACCCACAAAGTCAGAGTTGCTGGAGCCATGTCAGACTCGAAACCGGTCACAAGTGGCATCCCACAAGGTTCTGTCCTGGGACCTCTCTTGTTTGGTATTTACTTTTCTGAGGTACAGGCCAACGTGGGAGGACTATGGCTCACCAAGTTCGCAGATGACTGCAATGTGGGCGCCATAATCGACTCTCCAGCTGATACAAACATCCTTCAAAAAGGTCTCGCAGAGACGGATAACTGGTGCCAGAGCCATGGTCTAAAGCTAAATGCCAAAAAGTGTATAGTCATACCCTTTGGCAAAAACAATGTGCCCACAAATTACCACATAGGTGGTAACCCATTAAGTACAGAGAAAGTAATTAGGGATCTGGGGACCCAAGTTGATAGCAATCTCTCCTTTGACAACCACATTGCCAAAGTGGTTAGAAAGACCTTCTACATAGCCCACCTCATCATGAAAGGATTCACATCTAGATCAAGAGAGGTAATCGTGCCCCTTTATTCATCCCTCATCAGGCCCATCATAGAATACAATGCCCCCTTTGGGATGTACCTTGCCCGACACCTGCAGCAATTGGAAAGACCCCAAAAGTACCTCACCAGGAGGATCAAGGGACTCAAACAGATGCCATATGCTGCTCGGTTAAAAAAACTCCAGCTCTACTCAGTTGCATACTGCCTACTTCGAGGCGATCTATGCCTGACATATAAAGCTATGTCCAACCCAGAATTAATGGACATGCTCCACCTCAGTAAATCTAAATCCCTTAGAGCCACGCGCTCGAGGGACTTGAACCTCAGCACAGAAATAAATAGAACATGCTGGAGGGACAGATTCATAACCCAGAGGCTCCCTTCACTCTGGAATAGAATTCCAGTTCTTGTTAGGCAGAGCACCTCACCGACTCTCTTCAAGAAGAATCTTGATGAGTGGATGGGGGATCATAGGTTTGTCCCGGGGATTACTTTTGTGTCACTATTAGACAGAGGCACAGTAAACTAAACTTTAAAAGGGCACAGTATACTCAAATCAAGGGGTGGCGTAAGCCAAACACAATCGGGCTAGGCTTATAAATGCCCCAGGGCAGATAGCCTAGTATGAACCTATGATTCATGGCCACTGTTTACAATAATCAGCAAACTTGATTAATCATACACCATTTATATGAGCTTTCATGCCAGAGAAATATATACCACAGAGGAGAGAGCCCAGGATTGAGGACTGTGGGACACCACTGGTGATGGTTTTCTGTCTAGAGCAAACACCCCTGACCTTAATGGCATGGCTGGTGTAAGATAGCCAGCTACCTCTTCTGTGCAAGGTCCAGGGAGGTAGAATGGACAGTATTCCCCTATTCACCTATTAGCCCCAGTAAACATTAAAAAAAAAAAAAAAACTTAACCAAGTTGAGCAGGCATGGCTTACATTTTGCCAAGCAAAACTGGTGTGGATCTAGGGATATAAGGTCATCTGCATCGCGGTTTATTAATACATTCCATAGCCTTGCAAATAATACTAGTGAGACTAATAGGTCTGCAATACCAGGGGTCAGCAAAGGTGCCACCTTTATGTGAGGGGCAGCTCAGCAGGTACTCTCCCATACCTCAGGGACCTAACCAATGGTGCGACTAAGGTTGAAGAGTTAATGGAGTGGTTTTACTAAGTAGGTCTTAGCACTTCTTGACAGACATCCAGGAATATTATTAGGACTTGTGGAAAAGACATTTTTCATTTTAAAAAGTGACAAAAGGAACAGCTCCAAAGTGATTTCAGGTGGGAAGATGCAAGAGGCAAATGGTGTGATAGATAGGAAGGTGGGGTGAAGTTGCAACATAATTTATCTATAAGAATATTAGCAATGTCCTTTGGGGCCACAGAAGGAGGTACCATTAGTGGTAAGTTCAGTACAGAGTTATGGCTACTTCTAAGCTGGCAAATACAGCTGAAGAAGGCCTTAGTGTTATCTTTTAAATTAGTTGCAACCTTAAGCTCATCTGGCTTTGTATTTCATAAGTCTAAGTTTGATGTACTTACCGATTTTAAATCACTTTAATAATGGTGAAGTGGAAGTCTTTTATAAGTGACTAAGCTTGTTCTTTTTTATACTGTTAGTTGATTGGTAGTTCAGCCATACGGGTTTAGTTTTAAACTTGCCATTACGATTACACTGAACTGGTACAGATGATTTAATACATCTACCCAAGATAGAGGAAAATTCAAAGGAGTAAGTCATACTCTCAGGTACAAGGTTTGCTGGGGAGCTATATCAATGTGAGAGGGTTGGTGAGTGTAATGTGTGATCCATAATATGATGTACAAAATGTTCTACAACTGTATGACATCAGACCTCATCCAATCATCTCACTTCTACCCTATTCTATGCTTCTGCCATATATACCAATCAAAGCACAATCTTACCAAGCTTGAAACTAGCTATAATAATATAGTCAGATTTGCCACTGGCTCCCCTTATAGAACCCACCACTGTCTCAACCTTAAACAACTCAGATGGTCAGAACTACAAAACCAACTACTATATAATCAACTTGTGATCACACAAAAATCCTTTACCATCCTACTAATACCCCTATCCTTTCTAACCTGATCTCCCCATATAAAAATCTTACAACACTACGCTCAACTAATAAGCTACTAATTGCCAACATTAAATTTAATAACAAAGCTGGGGACTCACGCTTTACCAATGTTGTGGGCAGAATCTGGAACAAGCTTCCTAGAACCCTCACTTCTCTCTCATCTACACCACTCTTCAAGAAACATCTCAAAGAACATCTAAAAATGCACTGGCTTTGTCCCTGCTCTAAGCCTGACTGAATCATACTTATCCTCTTATTTCTCTTCTTGCTATACCCCCTTCATCCTGGGCTATGGCCCCTCTGCAGCATTAATCAATAGAAGCTAACTTTATACTAGTACTTGTGTTTTCCTGCCTTTTCTCTTTCTCCTCCTTTCACTTAATGAATAATAATTTTCAAATATTGTGTAAACTTGTGCTTGATTGTACCCGAAACCTACTAAAGACTTTGTACTTGATTGTTTCTTAAACCTATGCCAAGACTCTGTACTATTGTTCAAAAAATAGCTTTTATTTGTTTTCCAACCATTTTTTGCTCTCTAATGTATTGGAATCTAGCCATTTTTTAATTTTGTATTCTGTAATTTACTTATGCTTGGAGCTTTTCTCCTCGGGCCTCTACTGAAAATGGACATGTATCCAGCTAGACTAGCCCGGTCAACAAATATAAAATAAAATAAATAAATAAAAATTATATGACAAAATCTACAAAATTCTCTAATGGCAGCATTAGCTCAGTCTCTGACACAACAGCCAGCTCCAGAAAGGAGTTTGTGCCCCCTTAGACAAATGCATATAATTATCAGGCCCAATAAGATCAAAATACAATGTGAAATTCAAAAACAAATTACTCTATTGGTCCACCAACATAAGTAAACTTTACAACAAGAAAACATCACTCCTTAAATTATACAGTAGATCCTAAACTCCTCATAGGAATATAATATAAAAAATATTAAGGTACTATTAAGACTAGTAAAGCAACTCAAGAACGTAGGTTAGTTTCTGGAGTTAAAGATAACTACAAGGCCTTTTTTAGCTACATTAGGAAACTATAGAACAAAACCAAACAATGCTCAGAACTTATCTGAAACAAGACCACTCACTCTGATCCATTAAACAACATACTAGCAAACTTGTTTAGTGCAGACTTTACCCCCAAAATAGTTATCCAAACTTCATATATCACAGAATTCTTGACACCTTCTATTAACACCAAGGTACATCTTCTGAAACTGCGATCAAAGACCACAAATTCTTTCTCCATGGTTCATGACACATAAATGGATGTTTAATAGTGTCAAATAGGCGCTCACAGAAGTTCTCCTCAAATTGTTTACCTAAGTTTAACCAAAGTATTTACCCCCATGATGCCTATCCACAAGGGTGGTCTCCTTGATAATAATAGCTCCATCAGCCTTATCAGCCTGATTTCCAAAGCTATGGATCATAACTGATCTCATCAATTATGATATCAAACATCTCTCCTGCCTATTAAATCTAGTTAACTTCTTTGGGAGGATCCCAAATGTTGCTGACAAAGCCTATCTTGACCTGACCAAATTCTCTGACATTATACCCCATATGCAGGCGTTATAAGTCAGATAAACTCTTTAAATACAGATACTTATGTGGTGAGAAAGAATGGCTAAATAACAGAATCCACATAGTTTTATGGCAGATGCCTCATGACCATTGGTCATATGAGAGCACTGCTGTCTTCTGTTACTGTGCTGGACCCTGCTTGTGCAAGTGATGAGGACTGATTCTCATCTACCTTCAAACCTGTGTGGTTAAGGTACTGTCTGATGTCTAGCTTGGTCAGTTAATGCACTGTAATGCATAGCCCAGGTGTTATAATGCATCCATCATTTTTATTCTGCATTGTCTATAACATGGAAGACACAGCCAATATTTGATATACATATGCATATTGCACTGTACCACCAGATATACCCATGCATCAGAAGTGTCACTTTAGGACTCCAAACATACATTCAACAATATACCATGTCAGTCATGGTATGGGGAATTTTGATGGAATCATCATCCGATGCATACTGAACATATCACACAATATACTGCAATGGACATCATTATTTGTGGTCTGCTGCTTGTTTGAATGTGTACATTGTATACTGGCCTGTATAAACACCAATTTGTACAACTAGCAACTAGATAATGCTGTGGAAGTCGCACTACATGAGCTGTTGGCTGAGGTCTCACATGTGCTATATGTTGGAATCATGAAAACTGCCTGGGTGGTGCACAGATACACTGTATATTATGCTGTGCTCACTGTACACCATCTGGCAGCTGATAGAGTGAAATCCCTTCTGGCAGATGTACCAGACATGGTGTGAAACAGGTGGGTCTATATTATAACATCAACTGTTAAAAATAGCGAACACCCTCATCTCGAGACATCTTAACTGAAACACTAAACCTCGAACGGCCAGAACAGTGATTTTTTTTTCCCAGGAAAAAAAAATTGCTTGGCCATTGTTGGACACTTGCTGTTTCCTCCACTGTAGTGTGATCTCAAAGTTGGTATATTTAAGTAGGGGGGTGTGGGGGGCAAGGCCCCCCCTCTTAATTTTGTCTGTCTTTTTTTTTTTTTGGCCCAGTGATTTTTTTCCCTGGGGGAAAAAAATCACTGTTCTGTCCATTCGGGATTTAGTGTTTCAGTTAAGATGTGTCGAGGTAAAGGTGTTGGCTGTTTTTAACAGTCAATGTTATAATATAGACCCGAAACATGTGAGGCTTTGATTGCAATGTAATTCCAGTCAATGTCTTCCTAGACCTCAGGGGAAATGGGCTATGCTGCAAAATTCCCACATAGCATTGGCTCCCTGTTCTACTGATTGTGGAAATCATATGTGCTTCTTTGGATGATGCACTGTTATGTCACGGAACTGGCACAAGATCAGCAAGACTGAAATTTGCAAAATGGCTCACATTACCATTGTTGGAAGCTGAAAAGCCATTGTATTAAGAATAGTGAATACTACACATACGTTCATGTCCAAAGGGATGGCAGCCTTTTCATTCGCTTTGATTTCATGTCTTGGTAACATGTCAATTAAATCCCTTATTGTCTCCTTGTGCACTTGGTACTCAACAACCATGACTAGTCATGGAGGCGGTGGCATGTTGGGTATTAATGGACCCGTCTGTGCTGTAGAAGATGTCAGGATGTTCATGGGTACTGGCTCAGAAAGAAGTCATTAACATCTGTTGCCAGCTAAAGCTACTGAACATTGGCAGGAGAGTAGCTCCTATATATTAAAGATTCCTCCATTCAGATTGGATAAATATCACAATGGACAGTGGCAACTTTATACTTGCAGAATCACTCTGCCAAGTTTCCTTTCATTACGTGCATATGTACTGAGACTCCGTTGTGTGTTAGAGCTCATTTGCATACAATGAATACTGTGTTATAGCTCCCGTAGTGCAACCATGCTACTTGTGCCTCTAAATCACATCTTGCCTACGTGCTGATACTCATCACACTGTTTTGCTTAACGCAAATGTTTCTGAACACTCCAAAGGTGTTCCTGAAGGAGCTGTTGCAACAGTTTATAGGTCTGCTTACAGATGGAAGAATAACACTTCCTCAGATGTTGTAAGAATGTCATTTGGTCTTGATAAATGTGCAAAAGCGACATTTAAAGCAGGAAAGTTGCAGTTTCAAGAAATTATCAATCTGGGACAGTAATGTGATATAAAGGAACTCTAGCAGGAGGGAGTGTATAAATATTTGAGAAACAAAGAAGGATTGGCAATAAAACAAACAACTGTAAATAAAACTCAGTAAGGAATACTTCAGAAGACTAAAACTAATATTGAAAATAGCCTTGACATCTAGGAATAAAGTCCAAGCTATAAAACAGTTTGCTCTTCTTGTTCTTACTTACAGTTTGGTGTGACTGACTGGGCCAAAAAGATATTTGATAAGTTGCACAGCAAAACAAAGACAATGCATCATGCTTTTCAAATGATTCATAAAAGTCAATGTCTATCAAGATTATATATTCCTATTTCAGAAGGGCGTATGTGCCTTCTCAAAATTGATTGCATGTTTAGATCTGCAGTCATGGGACTACATATATATCTGCTAACCTCATCAGATCCAATCACAGTGAAAGTTCTAAAACATGAGAAGGGGAACTCTAAGATGACCTCTCTGCTTAGTTTAGCAGAAACATTCCAGTGTTAAGCAGGAATGGGAATCAAACCAAATCAGAAGTAGAAAAAAATCAGATGGCAACTGAATGTGCCAAGAAATAAAATAAAGAATATAAGGAGAAGGATCAGATGAGAAGGAAAGAAATGTGGAAAAGCCATAAATATACTGACAAGTATATAAATCTCCTGTAACAACTTCATGTTGATCAGGATTTGATGCCGGAATGGTTACGGAGAGATGAGTTGAAATGAAAAGGTGAAATGGTTAATAATGGTAGAACAGGATAGTGGACTCTGTACATGTTAGTATACAAACATCCATTGGACATGTGGGAGAAACAAATGTAGATTCTGTATAAAAAAAAAAGTTTGGAAATAGTCATGCATCTTGTTGTTGGGTGTGATATACTCACAGCAGAGAGCCTGTACACTGAAAGGCACAATAATGTGACAAGACTGTTGCAGTGGGGATTGTGTAAGCTCTACAATATAAAAGTAGCTGAGCAGCACTGGAAACATGAACCACAAAGCATTACAGAGAACAATCAAGTGTACATCAGGTGGGATCATCCATTATCTAAAGTTCAAAAAGCCTACAATATAAAAGTAGCTGAGCAGGCATTACAGAGAACAATCAAGTGTACATCAGGTGGGATCATCCATTATCTAAAGTTCAAAAAACAGAGGCAAAAAAAACTATATACAGGAGTCCATGAAAAAAGAAAGAGAGTGCTATGGCCAATATGGCAAACTGCTAACAGCACAAAGTCTTAGCCCTGATTTATTTTCTTTTTTTCCTGGCAAGAGTTTATTATACAAATTTAACAAAAACTTATTTTTTTTATACATTTCGAGTCTTTTAAACAAACTTGGACAACTATTGGAAAGAAACATCAAGTTTTACATTTTTTTTCTTTGATTTTTTCCTGTCAGAAGTTTTATTGACTATTGTGACAGAATGGGCCAGTCAAAAGTGAACTGTCAAGACAACTCAGTGAAAAAGTAACTACGGTCTATAATGTATAGTATTTAGGAGTTTTCTGTTAAATTTGATAAACTTGAGATCAAAATACACAATATGAAAGAAGATTCCAAGAAACAAACAGAAATGTTCATAAAACAACAATCTCAGCAATAGACACATTAAATGACCTGGATATCAGAAAGACAGAGTATGAGAATCACACAGAATTCCTGTTAAAACAAAATATTTTTGGTTATGGAAAAACTAGAGGACCTAGGAAGTAGATTTAGGAGAAATAATATTAGGATATATGGAATACCAGAAAAGGAAGAACAAGACAATATGTTGCAGTTTTTAACTAACTGGATGCCTAAATTCTAAATCTACCAGAAGCTCTCTCTTTAGGCATTGAGAGAGCCCATACATTTCTTTTGATGACTTCCTTAAGAAAAATCCTCCTGTTCCCAGATCTATTATTGTAAAAATTATCTTCAGCCAAGACAAAGACCTGGCACCGAAGACTGCTTGGGCTAATTCCCCGATAAACATAAATAACACTATCAGGTTTGACAATGACTATACTGCATCTGTTATGACAAAAAGTTAAGCATGTATTCCATTTATGAAAGGATTGAAGAAGCTAAACATGAAAGCTCAATTAAATTTTCCAGCCAGAATTAGAATATTTTTACCAGAAGGTCAGAAAATGTTTAATTTTCTAGAAGATGCAGTGGACTTTTCTCAGAAAAAGAAATGTTTTGAGCAAATCAGAAAATATGGATTGGACTCTTCTCAGCTTAAAGAGACAAGTAACAAGAAATGACTGGTCTTTGAAAGACAAAAAAATAAAAAAAATGTTATTCTCATTTTCTATTTTGCTTAAATAGCTTTCTCACAGGTATTAAATTTGACATCTATTACAGTTCATCACCAAATACAAGGTAAAACGAACACAAAATGTTATATTTTATCAAAATTCCTTTCCTATAGTATCTGAAATAGTGTATATATGATATTATTACTATTACTTATAAGTCCCTTTATTATTTTATTTTAACTCTCTCAACATTATTTTCAAACATAGAGAGTAGTGTGTGTATGTGTGTTGGGGGGTATATTAACATGTTTAACCAATCCACTTAATTTATATATACTTTCTATACATAATTTCAAGTACTCTTTTAAATTTTTTATTTTTTGGTTATTCTATCTGGTGAATGTGGGTGCATGTGATCAGCTTTATCTATGTGCAGTAGGTGTTGTGTCAAGTGGTTGTGGCTCCATCAAAATCATTTATACACATTGCTTCACTTTCATTTAATTGGTTTAACTTGTGTGGTGTTTGTCCATTAGTTGGGTTCTTATTCAAAGAATAAGAGATGCTATTGACCGATTTTTTACAGTAATTGCTTATTTTCAGTCCCTTTCCCATCTAGTGTTAGTTAAATTGCTTTAGAATGCTTTTTTCACATACCTTGAGCTGTTTTTCAACTTATAACAGCCTAGATTCCTTGTTCAAGCTGCCTCTGCTGCAGGAAATGCATACTGAATTTAAACCTCATTTACAGAAAGTGAAGTTTTTGAATGTTACAATGAGCAGGAGAAATACAAAAATAGAACATTTAAAATTAATCTAATTAATTTGAAAACATATCCATGTAGCTTTTATGCTCATTAACTTTTAAAAAATTGGAATAATGAAAAGAAGAAATTGAAAAAAAAATGTAGTAGGAAGAAAAAGAAATCTGCAGACTTAAAGACACCTGGCACTAATCTCTGTTTAGTGACATCTTGTGATCATCCTAATTATAGATCAGTGAAAGTTGTATCATTTGGTAAAGTACAGTGTAAGTATAATATACTCATACAGTGGATCATCACAATACAGAGGAATATGTCATTTATAGTGATGAAAATGCTTGTTTAAAATAATATTACTGATTTTAATGTGCCATGAAAGAAGTTGAAAAAACTAAAATAACTAACAATAATGACTTAAACAGTTACTTCTATAACTAACAATAATGACTTAAACAGTTACTTCTATGCAGAGTATGTCTGATAAAGTACCACATATTACAGTAATGGAATTTCCTCTACAGTTTCTCTGCTTCTGTAATATACTACCTGTTATATTGTACACATAAATATTTATACACTGTCAGACTGGATTTTTGATTATTCAGTCTAAACATTTCAGGACTTGGCATTGTGACTCCTGATATTTTAAAAAGTCACTTTCCTTAACTGATCCATTATTGTCACTGACCTAATATATTGTTTCATATCCACATTTCATTTATGGAAGTACAAACCATTAACTTCTTTGCTAGCTATGCCTTCTATTTTTGATATTTTCTAACTTTTGCGTTGTTCTAGGGCTGTCATTTTCTACCTGGGCTCCCTCTGAATACAGATTCTTCTCAAGAATAGTTTGATTAAATAAGATCTAATAAGTAAAATAACTTATCTGCTTCTTGCAAAAGACAGTGGTACACTTAAAGGTTTAATCTCTTAAAATGACATGTGCCATACATAACATCTGGCAGTGTATTAAAATATAATTATAGACTCCTATTAATCATCTGAAAGTTGGTAAGTTACAGATTAAGCATCTAAATGATGCTACATTGCAATTCTATATAGACAAGGACATCCACATGTAAAAACACACTCAAATTGAAATACATATTTACATAGCCCACACTTGTGTATTCATAATTAAGGGGTCTACAGATGTATTCACACAAGGTATAACCAAATGTTTACAAAAACTAAATGCCCCCACAACCTTTTGGTATTACTTTAGTATACAGTTGTCCCAATGCTTTCCTTGAAATGCAATTGTGAAATCTAACACCAGATGTGATGCCCAAAAGAGCTGTGCAATGCAATAAAACTGTAAGGTTAAACACAGAGAACACTTAATTACTAAAATGTAAATAAAAACAAGCATTCAGAAAGCTAGTATATCTTACATGGGCTAATATATAGTTCACACTGCCGCACACTGGTAGCTATAAAATTGTTTTTATATAAATAGATTTTTACAAACAATGGACTGGAAACTATTAACAGTGATTATAAACTTGATCCGAGAGAAATATGTTTATTTGACTTCTACATTGGTATTAATTTGCATATAACAGCATTTATATACATTACTGTACTTATACTTTTATATAAGCTGTTGTCTTCTGTGCTATATGAAACAGTTTAGAGAAGATGCTTAAAACACCTCAACTTGCTCAACATCTGTTGCCTTAATTACTCAGTTACTTCGCTAATTATTGGAAAATAATATTAATGAGAAAATTTAACTCTTTGAAATGTTCTGAATTTGTTAATGAAATGTGTAATTTTATTTTATATTAAACTGACTTTTAAATAATTTCAAGACTTTTTCATCCTCATTGCTATGATGAATACAAAAACTTGATTCACACATTGCAGAATATGGCAATGAAAAGTACTATAAGCAAATTTGTAAGTACATGATACTTAAAATATATAATCATAAATGCTTCCTGTACAGAAGTTAGATGTTAAATGTATATTCCAAGTAATAGAGGTATTGGTAGTAGCATACATATGTTCATAATACAAACATTCACTTAAAAACACTCACTCATTTGTATATTTACTCTCATGTATAGATACATAGAAGATATTCACGCTCTTAATTGTTAACATACATATCAAGCATCTACTCATAATTTAGAAATGCATACACAGTTATATGTATGCACATACATGTAAATATAGTATGCATATATAAGCACATACAATATACACAATTAATGTTAAATTATATTAAAATTAAATTATATTACTTTCACCCATTTTATGAAATGAGTTTTAAACGTTATAAGATATGTGATCTTGATATGTATTGGTGTTATGATGTTTATAGGTTAATGTGTTATAGGTGTTGCCAGTTTTATTTGTTCCTCCACATAGATTATTAAATACTAGGCTATTTATAGTATTTTCTATAGTATGATTAATTAGAAGAAAGGTCTATAGAAAATGTCTTGATCAAATAGAGAAATTTGAAATGTATTATTTCTGGGATATTTTTGATATATTCAGAAATGCATAATAATATTCTTTATTAATAACATTTCCATTCTTTATTAATAACATTAGCAACTTTATATTTCTTTGATCTTAAATAAATATTTCTCAAATTGGTACTTTATATTGTTTTTCATTTTATCATGACTTGAGTCTGCTCTAAATAGTTATAATTATTAATATTATTATTATTTTAAATTAAGAAGCAGTATCAGCAGTTTAGCTTGGTGACACTGAGATGGGTTTGTTGGTGTGTGATTTGTATGATTATATCAAATTAGGGAATTTTTGATCCATGATGGGAGGTTTGAATGTATATAAGTAAAAAAGGGGAGGCACTCTTATTCTTTGGAGAAATTCATTACCTATGCCTAAAATATTAAATACATATTTAGATAAAAATGGCACGTTGGGTTTAGCAGTAGTAGAAACGGACTTAAAAAGTATACTTTTATGAATTCTTACTGGACACCTGGAATTAGAGCCAAAGTTGCTAAGAAATATTTGGATATTATAACATTATATACAAAAGGTGAATTGATTATTGCAGGAGATTTTTTATTGTATTCTTTCTAATAACGACACAGCTACTCATAAGGTTCTTATGCTATCCTCAGTAGATAAACACTTAGATCATTTTTTTAATTCTCAACATTTTAGGACTACCTATATTAAATAAACTAACTCTCTTTACACATTATTCTTATAGATTTGGCACCCAGACAAACATTGATAAAGTTTTTACTTCTAGTAGTTTATTTACTAAAATTGATGATGTACTGATAACTTCATGTCCTTTATCCAATCACAATGCTATTTCATTTATGTTAACAGCCAAGTAATTTGATTTACTATCAGATAATCCCTGCTTATATAGTAAAATTAAAAGACTTTAAGGAATGGTACCTAAAAGAAATAGATCAATACACTGAAATTAATAATGATGGAGAGTTTCAAAAGTTAATTCCATGGGATTCTTTAAAAGCTTATCTATATGGAAGAATTGAAAATGTGTACACATGTAAAAAAAAAAAAAGAGTGGGATAAGGAGCTTTGCAGTCTAATACAGATACACTGAAATTCAACTTAAATCCTTATGGCAAATCTGGAAATGCTAAGTTGAAAATATTAAATCAGAAATGTTTTGATGTACTTCACCATATAATATCAATAAATCTGGAAAAATTAAAATTAAAAACTTACTCAATAAACCCAAAAACTTACACAGGTTGGCTGTTAGATCTAAGAAAAAATAAGTACTAATCATATTAAAGAAATAATTTCCAAGCAAGGTGATAAAAATAAAGTATCTGATTTAAAAGATGCACTAGAATGCTCGAGGAAATATTATGAAAAAATTAATAACAAAGACAGACTTAGAAATAAACAGCATAACAGATAACATTTTGAAGGAGAATACAAAGTTTAAATTAACCGAAGAACAAAGATCCAAACTTGATAAGCCATTCTTTTTTAATGAGTTAAAAGATCTACTTAATAATCTTAAACTAAATAAAGCCCATGATCTTGATGGTATAATCCCAGAATTATACAAATCATTCCCAGAGAATATTTTAAATACTGTATTAAAAGTTTTTGAACAAGTTAAACATCTGTCAATCATCTCTCCTGCCTGGAAATATTCCCCGATATCTCCTATATAGAAACCAAATAAAGATTCTAAGTTATGTTCTTTTTACCATCCTATTTTATTATTAAATGTTAATTATAAAGTATTTATGTCTATTCTTGCAAAAAGATTGAAACTTATTATGCCAGGATAAGAGAAGAGTTTGGATCCACAGATTAACTATTTTGTAATTACTCAACTAAGATTAATAAGAAGGCCTTTTCTGATGAAGATAAATGCTTAATTCTTAAATCTGTGGTAAAATCTACTTCTCTATTGATATATATATATATATATATATATATTGAGATTTCTTCACAAAGCTTTTTTAACTCCACATAAAAAGTGGATTTAATATATAAATAAGTGAAAATTGTTGGAGGTGTAATGAAGTCTCTAATGCAGATTGGTTTCACATGATATTGAATTGAAAAATAGTAACTCCTTTTTGGGTTGAATTTGGAAATTTTGCTCAAGCTTTGTGGACAGACTATCATTTTTAACTCTGTGATCTTATTTAATGCTCCAGTTCCAGATTCCATTCCTGGGGTGCAGGTGCCTCTCTTTTGGCCCATTTTAGCTGTAGTAAAAAAAAAAGTCATAAAGAATTGGAAACGTAAAACTACTCTATTTTACCAAATTCATTAATTTAGCAAACAATTTCTGTAAAAAGGAATTGTCAACTGCCAAAATGAGAACCTTGAATATTACTCACCAATTTAGATTTTGGTCGAAATTAAGTGATTTACTTGATAAATACTAATGATTTAGTTTTCTATGTTTGATTTTGTTGCAGACATCTATAAATAGCTATGTTTTTGTTCTATTTATCTTTAAATAAGTGTGTATAATATTTGTTTTAAAATTAATAAAATGTTTAAAAAAAAGACAAAAGTAGCATTGATCATTGAAATTGCTACACCTAGTGATTAATGGTGTCTTATATACAGACAAACACAAAGTCTCAAAATATCAGGATTTACAGGCAGAAATTATAGCAATATGGAAGAGAGATACCCATACAGTTCCAATAGTAGTTGGAGCAATGGGTTTAATAAACAAATTGTACTTAGATATGCTGCCAACAAATGTATCTCCATATGACTTGCAGGAGAAGTCAATAAAGCTACAAAATGTTATAATCCACAGCAGGAAGAGAGGAATATTAAATATTTTGCAGAATAATCAACATCTAAAACTTATGAGAATTGTTAAGGAGGCTACCTAGTATTGACTGATGCTGAATAATACAAAAGAAAAATGGGGTAGTTCTTGGCCATTATGATAAGTAATCACAGTTTCTGTGCAGAGGTTATATAAATCAATTTATTTTCATATTAATGACTGAGAAGTTGTTTTTGGATGAAAAGTAGCACATTATATTAAAAAAGATAAACCTATACTGGGGTGGTATTTTTGGTACATCACAAAATCACTGAGCTTTCTCCTTTGTGGACATTTTTTTCAGTGTTCTGGGTAGAATAGTCATGAAATGGTACAAATGGATGTTACAGTTAATAGTCCAACAGCAGAATTCTGCAGCATTTGCAAATAATCTCACAGTGTGGGAATTGTAGTAGTAAGCCAGGAAAAATCCAAAGCATGAACAATAATGGAGGTAAAATGTGCTGAACTCTGAAAAAAATACATAGTGAAACAGGATGAGTTTACATTGGTAAACACATGGCTTCTAAGTATGAGCCTGCTATCCAGTATTAACTAAACTAGAAACCTTGTCAACAAATTCATTTTTATTGCAACCGTAAATGACAGTTAAGAAGTGAAGGGGCAGAAGATTTCCTCAAGGTGGCATGAACAGCCATGATCTGTTCTGGATGTGTTAAGTTTCAAACAATTAAAACACACTTGACATGTCATCTTGTGGGACAAAGAAGTAAAGATGGGGATAATCAGTATAAGTGAGGTACTCTAGCTCTCACTTTCTATGATCTCCTCATGGAAGCTGATTAACTGTAAACTCTAATGGGCCTAAGAAAGAGCCCTGTAGCACCCCACACTCAAGATAGTATGATGAAGAGATATAACATCTGGAGGAAATCATTTCAGTGCAGCTGGATAGGATGGATGTAAACCACCCTAATGCCATAGAAATGCTAGGAGTACATAAATGTGCAATCAATATGCCATGGACTATGGTATCAAATGCTGCAGTGAGATCTAGGAGGACCACTAGAGAACAGTACCACTGGTCATGTGCCATTAAGAAAACATTGACAACTCTGATGAGAACAGTCTCTGTACCTTGCAAGTGTGAAACCTTGACTGAAAAGGATCCATAAACCCATTCACTTTTAGATGAGCCTTTTGTTGCTTGTACACAATCTTCTCAATCTCCTTTCCCAAGAATGGAATGGAATGTTAGACACTTAGTGGTGATCGTCAAAGATATTAGGGTCTAGTGAAGATTTCTTGAGGATTGGGATAATGTACGCCTCTTTCTCAATTTAAAAACTTGACCCCTCACTGAAGACGTCAAGGTCTGAAAAATCACTGGACAAAGGAAAACAAGGCTGCTCAGAACCAGTCTTGATAATGAGGGTTCAGTCTGCTGATATTTGGTCACATATTTGATTTGGCAGTAGGAAGATCAAACACTACCTAAGAGAAAGGGCTCAAATTACTGTAACTTCCATGAAGCCAATGTGTGGAAGAGCAGACCTGATGCAAAACAAAGAAACAAAATGAGCCATTAACTCACATTGAGACAATTAAAGTCATTATAATGATTAGAGAGGCCTGGATGCAAAACCTTCTCATCACTCAAAAAAGTACATCTGATCAGGCTGGTCAGTTAGTCACTGAAGAGACCTCTCTGGATAGGAATACTATCTTCTTATGAAGGAACTTTGCTTGCTACTGAGCACAGTATTCATCTAGTGCAAGGTTTCTGCCATAGAGACCCACCTTATGCCAATGGATTTCCAGCCTCTGCCCTCATTGTGACAGAAGGTGTGGACTTCACATTCATACCAAGGCTAATACCTACATGTAGTTTCTGGAAGAGTATGGCTTGTGACTAGTAATACAAGTGCTGAGGTCAGCTTCCTATTATGGTCATTGACCATGGATTCCAAGGAGTCAGAACTATCTTTTGAAAACAAGTGAAGGAGTGTACAACAAGATTGCCATGAGTAATAAGATTAGTTGTTCTATTCACATTCATTTCAAGATTAAGGTGACTATAATGCAAAATCTATGGTCCAAAGCAGATATAGAAGCAGTAAGATGAGCAGTTTGGTCTCCACCACAAAATCTGATGTCTTGATATCAAGGATGAAGATCAGACCCAAAGTCTGACTTAATCTTTGGGCTGCAGAGTTAATAGCTTGAGCAAGTCCAAAGAATTTCATAATATAACTGAATTAATTGGACAGCATCACTATTTCCTCATCGACATAGATAGTGAAGTCACCAAGCATCACTGGATACTGGTGACCTAGGACAAGGTCCATGAAGAAATCAGTGAACTCTTACAATAATTCATCACACAACCTGCTGGCCAGTAGACAAGGATAAACCTGCACTTCATTCTGCAACAAGGACATTTTGAACAGAGTCGGTCTCCCTAGAGTGTCAGTTCAGCTCAGGGCACCATAATGAATCAGCGAGAAACCTGGTGGGATGGATGAGACAAAGGTGTCATTAAGCCAAGTTTCAGTGATGAAAACAAGGTTTACATTATGCAGAATCCTAAAATCCAAAATCTCGAAAGTTCAAAATACTGAAAACTCAAAATACTGAAAACACACACGATACCAACATGATACCAACACTTACTATATTCCAGCAACAGTACATACAGAAACAAAACACCCCCCACGCTACTTAAATATATCAACTCTGAGACTGCACTTAGTGTAGTGCAGTGCAATCGCAGAGTTGATATATTTAAGTAGCAGGGGGGTTGCAGGGGGGCTTGCCCCCCTGTGTATAGTTGAAGGATAATATCTTTCTGTATGTACTTGTGCTGGAATAAAGTAAGTGTTGGTAGCCTGTGTGTTTTCAGTATTTTGAGTTTTCAGTATTCTGAACTTTCAAGATTTTGGGCTTTCAGGATTCTGTAGCACTCCTGCTTAATGTGGGTAAAACCAACATAAACTGCACACATATGCAGTACAGTATTATAGGGACCTAAAGGAAGAAGACCTAACAATACAAATAAGCAGGTTAATGAATTAGACAGTAAAAAATCCAAACCAGCTTCATTCACTTCTTAACTATAAAAAGTAACTTAAAGCCCTATTAATAACAATTTCACACATAAAAACAATTTTATAATAAGTGATTAAAGGGGTAAGGAGTCTAGCAGGCCTTTATAAGGTGAGCCATGCTTTGAAAATGAAACCCTGTACCTTGTGTCTGTGAGGTAAACATTGTAACTATTATATCAATCCCCAACTATTTAAGGAATCAGCAGAGGGAGCTCTGAAATAGGTTCTTTGGTGATTACAAGGCTAACGACCCCAGGGAGCCTTTTTCAAGCCTAACCAAGCACCCAGAGGTGAGAATCAAACCCTGTACTTTATGCCTGTGAAGTCAATACCTTAACCATTATGCCGATTTCATTGTACTTGTTTTTATCATTTTTTTCTAGAGAAATAACCAGCTTGCTCATCTTCACACGTTTTCCAACATTAGGAAGTCTAAATGCTTTTCAGCTTCTGAAATACAGTTGTTAAAATAAAAGAGGGTTCATATGAATCAATGCAGGAAATGAGGGACATGAAGCAGACAATTTAAAGAATCATTCAGAGGTCAATCAGCAGTTAGTAAAAAAAAAAATGTGACATCACTGCTGACCTTGACAAAATTCTAGCTGGGCTGAAAGACACCCAATTTGAATATGATGTTGGCTTTTACTGCTGCTCTCGCATGGCAATTGGTGCACAACTGAAAGGTTGACTACTGGTTCTGGTGTTAGCTCTTTGTTGCAAAATCGCAAACTATAGAAGGGACATGCAGATGCAGTTATTGCCTCCTCTCTCTGACTTTATCAGTGCTTAAAAACATTTGTAACACAAGCTGGACCTAGGAATGAAGCAAGAAATAACAAGACTACAGTTCATGAGACTTAAATGGGCATAAGAAAGTTAGCAGCTTTTTAAAAAAATAGAATATATCCAAGAATGATAGGAGGACCTCTGAAAAGACTACTGCAGGAAGGAGATGAATAGTGTTGAAAAGACTGCACCCTTACTATTCAAGCTGTGCAAAATGTTAAGAATTTGTAGCAGGGATCAAAACAAGGAGGAGATATCAACCTTTTTTTTGGTTCCCCTTCATTCTTTCCAGCATACTCGAATGTCCCCATCCATCAGAAGGTCTACCAGTCTCTACTGCAACCCCTGAGCTACCTCTATTCTAAGACTGGGTCCGGCATGGAACCTAAGGGTATCTTGGGGGGTTGTTTGTTGACTGCTTCTACTGGGCTATATTTTTAATGTATGACCTACCCCATAACCCCCCTCCCCTGCACCCCTGCATTCACCTGTTACATCAGAGAGCTACACTTCTCAATGGACCATGCCTCCGCACAGGAAATACATAGCTGACCCCCCTGATGGGCACCACCCATTCCTCTCTGCCAGCATGTCAGATGGCTGAGCCGCTAATCAAACCTGGTTGCTTGGGCATAATTAGGGCTTTATCCCATCATGTCATGGCACTGGCAGAAAGGAGATAAAAAATTTTGCAAAGATTACATCTAACTGCACTGCTTAAAAAGTTGCATACAGAACACACTGACACGAACAGTTACAAAAACAGAATTGCAAAGATTTACCACATTTAAGGAATTTAAAATGCCGCACTTCTAACTTAAAAATGTTAAAGAAACAAACAAAAAATATACAAACTAAAAACATGCTAATTCTGAGATGAAGTACCTAAATAACAGACAGAACCTAACAAAAAGAGTGAGTATTTGCCTGAAAAAGGGGTGCTGGGAGGACTAGTGGTGAGTAAAACTGAGCTGGAGAAAGTAATAATCATAATAATAATCAGGAGGGGTGCTGGTTGTGACGTTAGATCACTTGGGTGTTGTTATAATAGCCTAAAGCACAACACTTGTGGCTACTTACGACCCAACAAACATATTTCCAATAGGTCATTGTTTAATTAAATTGCACTAGTCTAGGAAGGATGTTTGCACTGTTTCTTCTCTGGGAATAACACCAATGGCGGTAGCGTGCAAGCACAGGGAAGTAAGCTCTTCTGCACTGAGAGTAAACTACTGATGCATGTGAGCAATATGTATGTTGTTATGTCAAGGAAACACAAAGCCATGCAACTGCAAATTACAGCTCTGGTGGAAGGCATAACTTCTTTCTCTAACTGGAGGAAAGTATAGGCAGGAAATAACCTACAGTTGCACAATATGCCATGTAGAGAGAACAAGATTCTATCAAGTTTGAGGAGCCTGAAGATGGGAGCCATATAACAAATATGTGCCAAGTCAAAGTTTCTAAGCTGGCATTCTTACAGAACAGCACATTTTCCTTAGAATAGCACTTTTGCATGGCAGCACTTACTTAGAATAACAATTCACCTACATAGCAAAGCTCCTGCACAAGCACACCTTCTGCAGGGTGATGCTTCTTTTGCACTGCAGCATTTATTTATTTAGTCATATGTTTGTTTCTGTGTGGAGTCTGCATGTCCTCCCCACGGTCGAGTGGCATTCGAAAGACATGCGTGAATGGGCGTGCCTTCGTTGTAGTTTGGGCATCGGGCTGGCCCCTCGGCACCATAAAAATCGACTGCCAATCATTAGCGGATCGGAGTTCCGCTGTGGCAACCCCTAACCGGGAAAAGCCAAAAGAAAAACAACTCATATGTTTGTTAACAAGGTAACTGAACTGCTCCTCTGTTTGCATGGGATACTTTTGCTTGGACGAAATGTCTTTTGTTATAAGGGAAAAAGGAATTCACAGTCACAGCTTTAACCTCTCAATCCCTTTTTAAATCCAGGATTTTCTTTTTTTCAGTGAAATTGTGTGTGTGTGTGTGTGCGTGTGTGTGGTTTTTCCATGGTCCTTGCCTGAAAATGCATTCTCTCTGACCATTTGAGTTTATATATATATATATATATATATATATATATATATATATAGTATAGATATATAGATAGATAGATAGAAGAAAACAAGAACAGCAAATATGGATATGTGCATGAAACCAACTAAACCAAAAAAACAATGCACAAAGAACCTGTGCCAATTAGTAGTGTTTTAAAACACAAACACAATCAAGTTTATAATTTGTGAATATGTCTTTTGTTTTGGACTTTATCTTTAAATGATATTGGTTTCATATAATCATTTGTTTTTCTATATGTTTAAGGGGTTGGGTATTAGGCAATTGTTCTGAAGTAGTATTGCTTCATTTTGGAAGACAAAAGTGCTAAACAATTAAAACATATATAGATAGATAAATAATATAAATGAGAATGAGCTAATTACATTAAGTTGCATGTCGTGTGATACACCTTATAATTTATTCTGTGTAATTTCTGGGACTTTAGCAACATATACAGTGCATCTGTCTAGTTTAACCACCCAGAACCACAATACACATGACATGGGCAGCCTAGCCACCTAGTAGTAATGGTATCCATAACATGCTGGCTCAGTTGTCAACTATTGACAGAATACACTACATAGACAGTTCAATTACCTTCTGTTGACAGTACACTTGTAATGAATAGGGAATGTTAACTAATGTGAATAGGTCGACTGTAGCAGTCTGGTGCTATACAAAACAAAGGTGTTATTGCTGTTGCTAATAAATTAGAAATTTATAATAGAGAGACAACCTGCACTAATATGTGCTGACCAGCCATGATACTAATTTTAATAAATATAGTGTAAATGTACCAATAGCATAATAAGGGTGGTATATAGCACCTCTGCGTATGCATTTTCAAGTGGTTTACTTAAGTATACTTGGTATACGCACCCTGAAATGTACATCCACTGAAGCACTGGCAGTATGCATGCACAAGACGCATGCATGTGTGTGTGTGTGTGTGTGTGTGTGTGTGTGTGTGTGTGTGTGTGTGTGTGTGTGTGTGTGTGTGCATGGATGTCAGCACGTATGACTGTTGATGTTGTACTGTCATTTCCACAAGCAGAATCAGTACACACCTATCTGTGAGTGTTATCTATTCACTGTTTTGCTTATTGTATATCATCTCTAAACCAAGGTCTTGATTTGATACGTCTTTTACACACTTAGTGTATTATTTCTTCCAGTTTGCTTATCTGAACCATTTCCTGTACACAAAGTCATATCATTTTTTGTGACCCTTTGCATGCCACGTAGCTGACCATCTGCTGTGGAACTTCACTTCCTCTGGTCCCAGTCTCTGCTCCTTGCACTATCTCCTTAGGTGTCAGCACCCAGATGAAGGAGAGAAGAGGTATTACAGGCAGCCTGTTATGCTCCCGTCAGAGGCTATCACAGAGTGGGTGAGAAGGTGAAGTGGGCTCTATTGGCAGGGAGATGGAGCACAGCTGAAACCAGCAGTAGCTTCATATATGCTGTCACGTATGCAAAGACTTTTTTCCTAAGCCCCCCCCCCCACAAAGATATGTCGAAACTGGACCCTAAAGAGACCACAGCTCCCTTCTTCATTCCAAATGTCCAGCCCTGAGCCCTTGCAATCCCTGGGCTGTAATGAAACTTCAGTAATGGTCCACCTACATCAGCATGCCCCAGAATAGGAACACCTGCACTCCCTGCCAACTTAGTCAGATACCTGAGCTGCTAACTGAACTTGGGTCACCTGGCCTGTAGTCAGCCCTTCATCCATGTATGCCACTGGGCTGCCCAACAGTGACATAACATTAATTTCAGCCTATTATGCAACTGTTTAAACTGGTTTGCACAATTATTGTCACTTGGGCCTTATGTATTAAATATCAGGTCTTGCCTAAATCAAAGTAAATTAAATTAGGAATGAAAAATGGGAGATTATTTTATTCATTTTTACTCATTCATTGTATGGGTAAAAACACATGGATGCAAGTATCCCTTTTCAGGAGTGACTCAGGAGCATACATCTTAAACTCTTAGTGCAAGAAATCTGAACAAATACAAAAATAATGGAGATACAAAGGCTCAGAAATAGGGACAGATTTTTAAATATTGGTTATATAAACTAAGAAAGTTGCTAGAATGATAGGTTTTGCATTGGCTTGCATTTTTCTGAAGGATACCAGGTCTGAAACTCTAACTTTAACAACTTCAATCTTCAATTATTTTACAAAGAGCAAAACTTTTATGAGGAACAGCTCAAAAATATGAGGCAAAAATCTGGACATTCTGTGGAAATTTGAACAGTTGAGAGGTATGCCCAGGAGCAATGTCTGGTAAACTGACTTGCACAGAGTCATATAGTAATCAAATGAATGTGAACAAATCAAACCCTGTAATACAGAAAGCAGATTGTTAACAACTCAGAGCTTTAATCCTCTGTACTTGTAGAGACAAGATAACTGGAATTTAATACAGGAAGCTATAAGCTTGAAAAATACTTTTTTGGAGATCATGTGGTATAAGATTCTATCCAACAGTATATTTGATAACATGGAAGATCATGTGGACTAGTAACTGATACAGGTAATAGTCTCCATTGCAAGTGAACACCCAGACCTCTGCCTTATCCACAGGGGACATCAGTCTTCTCTGTTGTTCCTGTGAAAGAGATGCAGGTCAAGACCTGCCCTACTCTTCTCAGACATCACAAGGACCTGTGACTCATTTGGGGAAAGAGAATTTCAGTATGTTACATACTCATCACTTTATCATCTAAGGTCATCCAGGAGCCTACCGTCATCACCAGACTGAATCCCCTACACTTCCTGCCTCTGCCAAACTCAAACCATGAGTCTCTTAACTATGCCAATAAACAACTTGCAATTCTTAGCCTGCTGGGTTTTTCAGGAGAATTCAGGCCTGTTATTTATGATCTTCTAGATTTGAGACCTCACATCTCTTATCAAACCATCCCAATCAATGACCTAAATCATCTGAAGAGCCTGAAGGTGTTACAACCAGTCCTGGCAATGCTCTAGAAATCCCCTGAGTTTTCTGCACTTCATCACCACATGCTTCATAGGTTCATAGGTTCATAGGTTCATACTAGGCTATCTGCCCGAGGGCATTTATAAGCCTAGCCCATTGTTTTGTGGCTTACGCCACCCCTTTAGTATGGGGAACTATACCCATTATTTTGCTGTGCCTCTGTCTAGCAGTGACACTGAGGTAATTCCTGGGGTATATCTGCGATCTCCCATCCATTGGTCAAGATTTCTCTTGAACAAGGCCAGCGAGGTGCTCTGCCTCACATGTACCGGGATTTTGTTCCACAGCATAGGGAGTCTTTGGGTGATGAATCTATCCTCCAGCACGTCCTATTAATAGCCGTGTCGAGGTTTAAGTCTCCGCCCTTGTGGCTCTGATGGATCTAGATTTTTGAGGTGAAGCATATTCATCAAATCTGGGTTTGACATGGCCTTGTATGTTAGGCAAAGGTCACCTCTGAGCAAGCGGTGGCGACTGAATAGAGCTGGAGTTCTTTCAGTCGGGCAGCATAGGACAGATTTTTGAGACCCTTTATCCTTTTGGTGAGGAACTTTTGTGGCCTCTCCAGCTGCTGCAAGTGTCGGGTCAGATACATTCCGAATGGGGCATTGTACTCAATCATTGGTCTGATGAGTGATGAGTAAAGGGAGACTATGACCTCCCTTGATCTAGATGAGAATCCCTTCATGATAAGGTGGGCAATGTAGAAGGACTTCCTAACTACTTTAGCTACATGGGTGTCGAATGACAGACTACTATCAACCTGGGTCCCCAGGTCCCTGATAACTTCTTCTGTGCTCAGTGGATTGCCACCTATTTGGTAGCTAGGGGTAACCTTGTTTTTCGAAGGGTATGACTATGCATTTTTGGCATTTAACTTTAGGCCGTGGCTCTGGCACCAGTTATCCGTTTCTGTGAGACCCTTCTGAAGGATATCTGTGTCAGATGTGTTTTCTACTATGGCGCCCAGTTTGCAGTCATCTGCAAACTTTGTCAGCCATAACCCTCCTGTGTTTGCTTGTACTTGGAAAAGTAGATGCCAAACAAGAGTGGGCCCAGGACTGAGCCCTGTGGGACACCACTTGTGACAGGCTTTGAGTCTGACATGGCGCCAGCAACTCTGACCCTGTGGGTTCTGTCACTCAGCCAGTTTGCAACCCATCTTGTGATGTATGGGTTAACATTTAAGCTGATGAGTTTTTCAATGATACCCGAGTGGGGTATTGTATCGAAGGCCTTAGCCAGATCGAGGTAGGCTGTATGGACTGCCTTTCCCTCATCAATGGCTTTGGTGACTGTTTCAAAAAGTCAACCAAGTTTAAAAGGCATGATCTGCCTTTGACAAAGCCAAACTGGGTTGGATCCAAAGTCTGCAAATTCCCTATGTCTTTATTTATGAGGTCCATTATGGTCCTCTCCATGGCTTTGCAGATAAGGCTTGTCAAGCTAATGGGCGGTAATTTCCAGGGTCTGTGGAGGCACCGCCTTTGTGAAGTGGGACCACAGTTGCAGTGCGCCACTCCTGGAGTGCGTATCCAGAGGTAAGACTTTGATTAAACAGCTGTCCTAGCTGTGGGTTTAATTCCTCATTGAGTTCGTGGAGCACACAGCCGGGGACACCATCGGGTCCCATGGATGCTGTGTTTTTGCTGGAGAGAGCAGTTCTCACTTGGGCGCTGGAGATGTTTGGGGGCTGCACTCATTTGGTATAGATATCTCTCCTTTTGGGGAGGGGAAGTTTGCACTGAACCTGTCAGCCAGTATGTTGGCAATGTCTGTAGGATCAGTAATCTTCACATCATTTTGAACTAGTTCTGAGCATATCTGGGAGTTTCCTCCTAGGTTTCTAACATAGCTAAAGAAGGCCTTATGATTGTCTTTGAGTCTTTAGCTATTTTTCTCTCGAAATTTGCTTTGGATGATTTTATGAGAGCTCTTAGTTTTTACTTATAGTGATCAAGGGTGTCTTACCTTTTAAGGATTTTGCTCTATCTTGTAGTAGCTTCCTCCTTTTGTTGTAGAGTTTGTTTATGGCTGGGGTCCACCAGACTGGACGCTTGCCTTTGGTACAAAGAGTCTTTGTTTTGCTTGGGATTGCCTTATCCATGCAGTCTTGCAGGTGCTGGTAGAAGGCGTTTGTAAGTGATTCAGCGGCTTGAGTATTGTTTTCCATGCTCGGGGGCCTGAAAGGAGACCACACTAGTCTTTAGAAGTGTGAAGCCGGCTTTTGAGAAGTTCTTTACTGTGGTCTTTTTTATTTCAGGTGGGGGTGGGATGAGGACCTCCAGCGAGATTAATTTGTGATCTGATCTCACCAGTGAGGGGTATACTTCCGGTGTTGAACATTGTGCTCCCATGTTCATGATGATGAGATCAAGTATATTATCTCCTCTTGTGGGGATGGTGACTAGTTGTTCCATGGCATTTGAGTTTATGAATTCCAGGAACTTTTGGGCTAGGGTGTTTGGGCTTGAGTAGTGTTCCCAGTCTATATTAGGGTAATTGAAGTCACCTAGTATGATGGTGTTTGGTGATACATTTATCCCCTCTAGTGTTTTCAGGAAGGCCATGTGAGTTTCCTGAGTTTGTGAGGGTGGCCTGTAACATGCTACAATTTGCAGAGCAGTCTTGCCTATGGTTAATTGCACCTGGATGGTCTCCGATGCATCGTGCGTTGCCACCAGTCTTGAGGTGTGGGTGTCCTTGATGAATATGGATACCCCCTCCTTTCTTGGTATTGTCCGGATTTTGGGGCGGAACGCATGATATGAGGTAAAACCTGATAGCGCTGGGGTGCTCTCAGGAGCCTTGAACCAGGTTTCTGTCACAGCACAGACATCGATGTTCTCCATACTGAGAAGGGCCTCGAGTGCGTGCATTTTGAGATTTAGACTTCTGGCATTGAGCAGCATTACCCTTAGTTTTTTTCCTTTTTTTTGTGTTCTAGGGTGGTAGGTTTAGAATTTGAGCCTTGCCTAAAAAAGGCACTATGGGGGTGGCAAGAGCCTTTGCCAATATCCGGAATCCCAGGGTGACAGGTGCAAGCCGTCCCTTGCGAGCTGCGTGGCTTGTCCAGCATGTCATCCCAGGCAGACAGATACTGGATCCCCTTTGAATGACACCAGTGTTTAAGCCAATTGTTAAAGCTGATCATCTTATCTCTGTATTGTGGCATCATTCTTGGTGAAGGTAGGATACTGCTCAAGGTCAGGGTCATACCTGCCTGGGCTACATAATCAGAGAGCTCCTCAATGTCTCTTTTCATGTAGTCCAAGGAGAGTGCGTCTCAGGTCGTTTACACCAGCGTGGACAATGACTGAGTCATATTTGTACCTGCTGTTGAGAGACCTGAGTGCTTGCGTTATGTGGCGGATTCTAGCGCCCGACAGGCAGCTTACTGTGACCTTCTCCTTACTCAGTCTGGTGAGCGGGACATCAGTGTGTCTGACTATGGAGTCACCAATGACTAGTGTGTCTGGCATTGTGTTTGGCCTAAAGGGCTGTGACTGTTTGACACTCTGACTGTGAGGTCTATGTGTTGCGGTGTTGTGTTCTGAGGTGGTGGTTGTTTGGGTGTCTGCTTTGGTGGCCTCTGCTGTTTTGGTAGATTTTTGATCAGAGCCTCCGAGTATGTCTTTGTGTGTTTATGTGTATGATTTGAGGTTGTAATGGTACTATGTGAGACTGGGTCTATAGTGTGTGTGGTAACCTTCTCCTCCTGACTGGTCTTGCCAGTCCTATGTTGAGAGAGCTCAGCCTCCAGTTTGGCCGTATAGTTGCATCTCGCATGTATTTGTGTTTTGTGGGAGGAGGAAAGGGTTGTCTGTGTACATGAGGCAATTGAAACATTGCCTCAATATTCCAGGTACTATGAGAGGAATCCCTTGTTGACCCTCACTGTAGAAGGATGCAAAAATTTGAAAGTTTCCGGGAGTGGTGCCGTAAAATCGGGTGTTTTGGTTTGTATGAAAGAGTTTATAAGGTATAAACTGCTAAAGTCTAGGTTACGAGAGAAGTCTTTAATAATAGATTATTATTATGATAGGGTTGATAGATTAGTTTAGGGGTTTTTAAGTAAATTGGGAAGTGCCTTTAGGAGTAATTGAAGCAGGTACAGGCACAGCTAGTGTGTAAACTTTTTTTGGTTTAGCGTGTATAGGGGTTGATTAGTTTTGGCAGGATCAAAACTAAGTTTGGCTGAAATTTCAAAACGACAAGGCTAAAACCTACCACGGGAATAGTTTCCATTCCCTTAGCAAGGAAACATCCAAACAAGCAGATAACGACTTAAACTGGAAATAGCAGAAACTGGAGCTTCCTTCAAAAAGGCAATTTTACCAATCCACCAAGCTGGAATAGCAACTTACGGCCCAATAAAGAAACAGGAATCTTAAAAAAAACAGGAAACGTTACCAATTTAAAAGGTGAACGGGTTTAACAGTAACATAAATAAAAGACACAAACAAGCAAAAGTTCCAATCATAAATAAAGAGTAAACAGCTCAATAAAGAAACAGGAAACAAGGAATAGTGTGAATTCAAATGTCAAGTACAAAAATCCTTTTTTAACACTAATTCTCTCTGCCACGGTTTTGGGCCTACGAAGCTGAGTAACAGCTGAACTAGAAATGGCAAACCCTAATACGTCACCGAAACCACTACGGGAAAAGGGACAAACTTAATCCCATGAAGCTTACGGTTGCAAATAGGCTACCTAAAGGAATAAACAGCCAGGAATCAGAACTATAAACTGGAATAAACAATAAGATTATAGTTTTTCCCATAGGAAAAACAAATGGAACAGTACCACCAGGAACGCAACTCTAAACTATAAGAAAGTGAAACAGGAAACAACAAAATGGATTTTTTTTTCAAATGGGAAACAGGTAAGCAAACATGTACTATAATCACTATAAAGTTCAGAAAAGGTCTACAATACCAAGATACAACAAATACTAACAATTAATTAATGATTAAAAGAGCTAATTTATAGAAAGTAAAAACAGTG
This sequence comes from Protopterus annectens, assembly GCF_019279795.1. NCBI lineage: Eukaryota > Metazoa > Chordata > Ceratodontiformes > Protopteridae > Protopterus > Protopterus annectens. The sequence goes on from NC_056750.1 coordinate 637,232,233, forward strand.
CAAGTTTAGAAACTGAAAAATTAAATTGAGTAAAGCAAAAGCAATTAGCTTTTAAAGCCGTACTTGCCACTGATTCATAGTAAAAAAAGTAAAAAGAAAGAAAGCTAGAACTGGCTAACCCAATTAGAACAAGTAACAATAAACTACAAACTGGAAAAAATCAATCTTGCCATGGTAAAGCTTCCTTCCAAATAGGCAAAAAAAGGACTACAACCAAACCCAGGAATCAGCAACTCTGAAACTGGACTAAACTAGTAAAACAGGAAAAGCAAAGGTAGCTTCCCTTCCCCAAATAAGGCAATGAGAGCAGTACACAGGAACTACAGCCAAAGCCCAGGAATCAGCAGCTCACAGAGCTAGGCTAAAAATAGTAAAAGCAGGAAAAACAAGAGATATTTTTTTTCTTTTTTTTTCTTTTTTTCAAAACAGGCAGAAACAGGTACAGCAAACACTTATAAATGCTATGAATCAGCTACTACAGCTTACACAGAAGAATTTTACTTTACAAATACAGTCAAATAGTAACAAACAAAGGTTCCAAGTGCAGTATTAAGTTAAGTGATACGAGTAAAACAGCTTCAGTATAACAGAAGGCAGAAATACAGTTGCCCTTATGTATTAAATATCAGGTCTTGCCTAAATCAAAGTAAATTAAATTAGGAATGAAAAATGGGAGATTATTTTATTCATTTTTACTCATTCATTGTATGGGTAAAAACACATGGATGCAAGTATCCCTTTTCAGGAGTGACTCAGGAGCATACATCTTAAACTCTTAGTGCAAGAAATCTGAACAAATACAAAATAATGGAGATACAAAGGCTCAGAAATAGGGACAGATTTTAAATATTGGTTATATAAACTAAGAAAGTTGCTAGAATGATAGGTTTTGCATTGGCTTGCATTTTTCTGAAGGATACCAGGTCTGAAACTCTAACTTTAACAACTTCAATCTTCAATTATTTTACAAAGAGCAAAACTTTTATGAGGAACAGCTCAAAAATATGAGGCAAAAATCTGGACATTCTGTGGAAATTTGAACAGTTGAGAGGTATGCCCAGGAGCAATGTCTGGTAAAGTGACTTGCACAGAGTCATATAGTAATCAAATGAATGTGAACAAATCAAACCCTGTAATACAGAAAGCAGATTGTTAACAACTCAGAGCTTTAATCCTCTGTACTTGTAGAGACAAGATAACTGGAATTTAATACAGGAAGCTGTAAGCTTGAAAAATACTTTTTTGGAGATCATGTGGTATAAGATTCTATCCAACAGTATATTTGATAACATGGAAGATCATGTGGACTAGTAACTGATACAGGTAATAGTCTCCATTGCAAGTGAACACCCAGACCTCTGCCTTATCCACAGGGGACATCAGTCTTCTCTGTTGTTCCTGTGAAAGAGATGCAGGTCAAGACCTGCCCTACTCTTCTCAGACATCACAAGGACCTGTGACTCATTTGGGGAAAGAGAATTTCAGTATGTTACATACTCATCACTTTATCATCTAAGGTCATCCAGGAGCCTACCGTCATCACCAGACTGAATCCCCTACACTTCCTGCCTCTGCCAAACTCAAACCATGAGTCTCTTAACTATGCCAGTAAACAACTTGTAATTCTTAGCCTGCTGGGTTTTTCAGGAGAATTCAGGCCTGTTATTTATGATCTTCTAGATTTGAGACCTCACATCTCTTATCAAACCATCCCAATCAATGACCTAAATCATCTGAAGAGCCTGAAGGTGTTACAACCAGTCCTGGCAATGCTCTAGAAATCCCCTGAGTTTTCTGCACTTCATCATCACATGCTTCTTAACATAAACCCCTAAAACTGCTTCCGGACTACTCTGTTGCAGTACTCCCTATTCTTAATATATAGGATTATCTAGAAAAAAATCTGAGAAATAGAGTGCTGTGAACACTGCCTGTCTGTTAACTAGCCTGTTCAAGCATTGGTCCACTTTATGAGCAGGGCCTTTATAAATACAGGCTTATCTGTTTTCTCAGTCTTTTCCTGGATTCCCATAAGGCTTAGAAATGAAGCATTGGGAGCACCCTGAAGCTTAGTTAGCTTAATTCATCAGATAGTGGACAGGGTCAAAACTAGAAAAAATATGAAATAATAGCCTTTTGAGCTATTCAAGCTAAGCTAAAACACCAAACAGTAGTAGTAGTAAGAAATATTTCTAAATTAAACACCAAATAGTAGTAAAAAATCTTGTTGCGATCAAAATTTCTTCACTTTTTCAAGTTCTTCATACCAAAACAACAAACCTTGTCGAGATTAAAAATAGCTTCACTTTTTTAGTAGCAAAACAACAAATCTTTATTGGATGAAACTTGTATAAAATCGGCAGATAAGCGCAGTGGTTATTTAAAGAAACTAGAAACGAATCTTGAGTTTATACACATTTCAAAAACAGAGAAAAAAAATCATCATTCTATTTAATCCTATGGAAACGTAAACCTATAATTGTGATTGATTAAAACTTGAATATCTTTTAGAATATATATTAGAATATAGGCGGTTTTAATATTCCTTTGTTTATCTTACTTCCAGCTTCTGTGTGAATGAATAGAGTGTTTGCAGCCAGGAAATTCAGTAGAAAAACTTGAATGAGAGAACTTTCAAAAACTAATGTACTGTAAGACTTAAAAATGCACCTATGAGCAATACAGTAATTGAGGTCTGTGTGTTTGGTCTTTTGTATATGCATAAATGTGTACCATTAGGTGTTAAACATCTAATCGGCTGTGTAGGCTAACTTGTCTAAAACACATACTACTCTATCCATTATCTGTGTGATTGGATAGAGAAACTGTACGTGGGAAATCAGGAAGTAAAATATGACTGGGTGAAAAATGGAAATGCTGGTCTGCTATGGGTATTAAACACCAGTGAGAACTTCATATTTTGGGTTGTGTGTGATTGGTATTTTGGTACTTGCATATTATCACAACCACATTTTCGCCCTGATGCTGGTTGCTTCTCCTTGTGTCAACTGGGACCAATAAAGTATGAGAAAACCTCAAAGACGTGTTTTCTTTAATGTGTTATTGTTTTTAGGATGTTTTTTCACTTCAATGGCTGAAAAAATAAGGTTTGACAAATAGGTTTCCCCATTTACTGCCAGCATCTCAAGATGTCAGTTAAGAAAGTCCAACGTTCCACTTAAAATGTGTTCCGCGTTCTCAGCCTTTGCCCTGAGAACGGAAAGCATCAGGAAAGAAAAGCAAAGCAGTACCAGGTCTAACTTCTTAAAAAAGTAATCGGGAAGGGTAGACTGTTAAAACGCGATCTTGGTGGTGGGTTTGTAAAACTAGCAAGGGTTTGCACATGTTAGGATTTCTGGCTAGTGTGCTCAAAAGCAGCTAATTCGTTGGAAGTGTGTGTGTGTGTTTCTAACATCGTAAGCTATGACTGCCACACTCCTTTCAGGCCAACGTACGTATATACAGACAGCCACTGGGATCGCTCGCTGAATTCAATGCTTGATGTCTTTCAAGCACGCTATCCACAAATCCTCAAATTTGAACCCTTACCCATTTTAAAAAGCCACCACCAACATCCCAGAAGAGTTTTTTACAGTCTACCCTTCCTGATTACACTTCCTTGTCATTGTTCGAGTAAAAGAGAATAAAGTCCAGCACGTCGGAAAATGTGGTTGCGATAATACGTAAGTACCGGTATTTTTTATATAAAAACTAAATGTTGTTCTTGTTGGTATACAGCAGGTTATCAGTTAAATAACAGTAATTTTAAATTACATAGGAGAATTTAAATAAGGAAAGCAACCTCACTTAAAAACTTCTCTATGTTAAAAATTAATAAATATAGCTTGTCTACTGCACTTTTGCTCATGCTTTTCAGATCTGCCTCTCTGTTGGAACCTTTTAACTGGAAAGATAATTTTTTGTGCACAAAAGTACAATAACTAATAACCAATTAATAATTAAAAATGAATAATAAATAATTATATAAATCTCCATTAAAGTCAAATTAAAGTAGGAGAGTTCAGCTGTCAATAATAAGTGTGGTGAGAGTCTCTCCTAAGACTGAGAACACTAGTCATGGAAAACTGAGTGTTAAGTCTTGGTGTTTTACACGCTTCTAGTCTGATCTGCCATTCTAATTTGCGTTTTTTCAGTCTGTCATTTAATGACCCTTGTACTAGTTCTTTTGGTAGATGATCTAAAATCGGACTATACAAGTTATTGCTGTAAATTAGAGAAC